>NC_135179.1:33841420-34096420 GCF_041146795.1 Maylandia zebra | reverse complement strand
GAGTTAAAGTGGTTTTAACAAAAGAGTCGAGTCAGAAGGGCTTCTGTGTCTTGAGCAACACTAAATCCGACTCCCGTGAACTTCACATGTTTTGTGGTTACTGAAAGGACATTGTCGGTGCACTCGTTGTAAAACCAGGCTATGATTGAATCGGGTTTTTTGGTACTGATGAAATGATGCGTTTCCTCACCCAGCAAGTCGCTGCGATCGAGCAGAATCTCCAGGTCCTTGTCACTGATGACCTTCCCTTTCGAAGCTTTAACCTCCCTGAGTGGGACAAACATTACAGCCAAGATTAGCCTTCAGTTACGGTTCCAAGGCTCGTTCACGGTGCTTTGATTCGGAGGTCAGTGCTTACTTCTCAGTGCCTCGAGCTTTGAGCAGCTCCCGCAGCTCATCCAGATCAATGCAGCTTTTATTTGGCTTCAGCTCTGCCTTCCCACCTTTAAATTTGTCTGTGGAGGAAAGACACCATCAACCACATTTCAAAACATGAACTGAAAACTTGGTGCAAGGTGTGAACAGCTGCAATCCCATCACAGTGAAGACACTCACTCTTGTGGATGACCATCTGCTCCAGCTTCCTCTTGGCAGACGCCCTCTCCAGGATCTTCTGGTCGATGGTGTTGGCTGTGACCAGGCGGTACACCACTACTGGTTTTGTCTGTCCTATGCGGTGACAGCGGTCCTGAGCTTGCAGGTCTGCCTGTGGGTTCTTGAGAGATGACAGAAGCATCAAACATGGACTCAATGAGATATGTACAAGAAACAGCTGCTGTAGATTTGTCATCAGCACCAACCCAGTCGCTGTCAAAGATGATGACGGTGTCAGCAGCTGTCAGATTGATTCCCAGTCCTCCTGCTCGGGTGCTCAACAGGAAGATGAACACCTCTGGATCTTTGGAAAACCTGGCCATCTTTCAGAGACCGAGAACGACAAGAATGACTCAACAATCTACTCGGAGAGGCAGTTTGGGTGCTAAACATCTCTGGAGTTGAGAGAATATTGCACCATCAAGTTAAAAACATGTTTTTTATGCAGGAGGTTGTTACCTTTGCAACATGTTCACAATCTACAACTCACGTTTTCGTCTCTCTCAGCATATGACATGCTGCCGTCCAGGCGGCTGTAGTGGAAGCCCCGCAGATAGCAGTAATCCATGAGAATATCCAGGATAGACGTCATCTGACTGAAAATTAGAACCTAAAGAAAAGGGACCAGTGTGGAGAGCAGCACAACATCTGTAAGTGTTTCTCTGAACAAAGGTCACAAACTACTTTGCTGCTATATCTCACACCAGCTCCATAAACTTCCTCTGTTCCTGCTGCTCCATACTCCACATCCTTTTTCTAATATTATCTGATGTCTCCTTTCTGCACATGTCCAAACCATCTAAAACTCGCTTCTCTAATGTCTTCTCCTAATATATTATTTGGAGAGTTGAAGATGCTAAGCTTTCCACTGGGAGTGAGCAGGATGACAGGGTGAGGCGGAGCTGTTTGGAGACAGAAGCAAGGCTGAGATGTGCAGAGAGAGGATGTCAGAGGAGGAGACGAGGAGGCTCATGGATGTGGTGGAAGAAGATAATGCTGAGGTATGACAGAGGAGAGACAGTGGCAGATGAGCTTCACCTTTCACTGTAAAGGTGAAAATGTTACGCAGTCCAATTCATTTTGTGTGATGTTTTGAGAACGTTTTTTAAATGTAGATTTTGATGCAAAACATTTTCATGTAAAGGTTGTAATTCAGTACGTTCAGTAGTTCAGATTACCACAGACGTCAGCGATCACGGTTCTTGTGCATTTTCTGAACTTTGGAAACTAACTACGCCCGTCAGCCCACATTCACTGCAACAGCTCGTTCCAGAGCTCAGGCATCCTGTAACTGAACCACTTCTGCCACAGGTCGCTCTTTGTCACCGTGGCAGAAATTGTGCTCCTGGAGCCAAAACTGTTGCGTCCCTATTTTCACACAGAGCTGGTGCCCCAGTCCTCGTCCAGAGCGTGCCAGCAGCCTTGAAAGGACTGCTCCTGTAATCTTCACTAAATACGTCCGATTCCTGCCTGTGTCCTCAGAGTTACTTTGTGTCTAAACTGCTGACTTTAGCGTTTAATAGGTTCATGAATATGTTGCACTTTTTTAACAGACATTTCCTGTTTGTAGCACAACCTTCTTCCTTTCACACACTTCTGTCCCAGCTCTGCATCACATGCAGCTCTGCGTTCGTTTCACCTTATGACCTCTTCTCTTCAGCGCTGGCAGCAGCCTGTCCAGTATGAGAAACTTCCCAGAGCTCTGCACCAGCTGCTCATCGATCTGCAGGAAGATTGGGGTGAACATGTTATCCAAGCACGAGCCTTTTCTTCATCGAGCTTATTCTATTTAACTGTAAAACACTGAGTTGAACTGTTAGTGCTTCTAAATGAGCACAGGCAGCGTTACCTTGAACTCCCCTGTGGCGGGGTCGAGCGGGTACTCCACCAGGTACGGGTGGTTACAGCATCTCTTTAACAGCATGAGGATGTTCTGCAGCTTCAGGCTGACCTGAGCGTCCAGCGGGCTCTGGACATCCAGCACTGGATGGGAGCTGAAGCAGAGCGGAGGACAAAAGATGTGAGCAAACGTTTGTCAAAGGAGGATTTGTTACCTTGTGGTGGGGATAACAGGCAGATGACTCCAAATGAAACTAAATAACGCTGAACATGGTAACATTGTTTTTCCTCTCCTGTCACAGTAGCTGCTTGGAGGCGGTCTCACCTCGGCTCCAGCTCCTTGCGAACCCTCTCCAGATATTTCTCCAGGTCATATGGAGCGTCTGTATCCGTTTCCTTGTAGTCCACTACCTTCCGGCTGCGCCGCTTCGGCCTGCCGCTGGATGTCAGGGCTACAGGCGCCTCTGTCTAAGTACACCAGGAGAACCAACAACTTTCACCACTCGGTTTTCACCTTAGGATCACACTCAAACCAGAAATGATGAGTCCACCACAGTCTTGTTCTTGGGAAGGTCAAAGCTACAGCCAGTGGGCCAGTGTTTTATATTAGACATGGAGGGGTCTATGATGACACACAGGGGTCACAAGGTCACGGTTCTCACAGGGTTTCAGCTGTTAGCTATATTCTGACAAGCAGGCATGTTCGAGTGACTCATTTCCTGGTTTGTTAATGTTTTTTAAGAAAATGACACTAATCAGCAGATACTCAAGCATAATGATATGGAAACGCCACGAGCTGACCTGGACGTGTGCTGTCCAATAACGAGGGTATCACTGCATACCCCAAGCCTAAACCTCTAACACAGGGGTCACAACCTTTAACCCCCAAAGAGCCACTTGGACCCGGCTTCCACGCAAACAAAAACACTGTGAGCCGCCCCCTCATATCACCTTTGTGCTTTTGGAGCCTTGACCTGACTTTTAAAAAGCTCTATGCTGCTAAAAAAAATAGCATAAATATGTATTTTACCTGGTTAATGTGTGTGGCGGGGCGTGGTCTGCAGCGCCGCTGCAGGGGGGGCGGACGCACCTGAGCGGCACCCACAATCACAAGTCTGTGCTCTCCCTGCTGTTGTGTCGGGCTGTGAGCTGCAAAGCTACAGTCGGCTGTGTGCACAGCAGTCGTGTGTGAAAAGCGGTCGATAAAGAGATGCTGAAAAACGCGTTCATGCAAACATCGTCGGGTCTGCCGTGATATGTTTACAACGGGACTTCTGCTCCTGAACCTCTGCGCACAGCGTCTGCAGGTCGGGGCTGTACGAGTCACTTTATCTCTACAGGACTGTGAGCTGTCGTCTGTGAGGCGTGAGCGTGTTTGTTTTTAACACAGTTCACGGTGGAGCTGCTGACATAATGTGGATCCCAAGATCCATAACTGGCCTACCTGGGGTCGAAAGTCTCGATAAATGCACGGCGTTTCGGCGGCTACGCCGGCTTCCACGAGTGTGACGCTTATTTTGAGTGATGAAAAAATAATAGAATATAAATTTTTATATTTCAATATCACAATAATCTTCCAATGTAGAACTACAAGTTAAAAAAAGAACTAAACACAAATAAAATACACTTCAGCTAAACACTTCTCATTTATTTTACCCAAACCACGCGGGGCCGCAGTATAAGGACCAAAGAGTTGCCGACTCCTGCTCTAATGTGCTCCCAGCTCTGGCTCTTTGTTACCTTTTCCTGGCCCAGCATCTTGGCAATGGTCTTGTTGACTACAGCAGTGTAGAAAGCCTCCTGCTTGGCTGTCAGAGGAGCGTACACAATGATCTCCTTTTTAGGAGGAACCTCCAGCGTCACATCTGACTTCAGCCTCCTCAGCAGGAATGGAGTCAGAATCTGAAACAACAGATAACCTTCAATAACACTTACTTCTGCTTACCTGCAGTGTCTATACACAGACAACTGATAGCTAATGTTTTAAAGATCATTTATAATATCTATATATAATGTAGGGCAGCAATTATTGATCTATATAAATAAAAAGAGAAGAATTTGTATTGGTGGGAAGAACTAAATATTTAAGAGAAAAAACAAAACAGGTCTTTCAAAATAAACTGTTTTAGAAATGTTGTCACAGCTCGTCCACAGCTAAATCCTGAGGTGATCTACAAATACGATGTCAACAGACTGCATCCCACCTATTGGTTAGTCACTTGAGTCATGAGAAGATCTCCTTCTGCTGTGGCTAAAGCAGAAGCAGACTGGGTCAATGACCACATGAAACCATGACAGGCCCAGCCGGTGGTGGGCCGGCCTCGGATGAGGGTATATGGTGATAAATGTCCTGGGGTCCACAACTGACGATGTGCTGTACTGCTGGTAAAAGGCAGATCATGGCCGTGCTCGACGGACTGAAGAGTCACGTCAGGTTGAAAACCCTGAATTAGCTCGAGTGCTACCCACTGAAGAGCTGTGCTAACTGTTTCAGGGATTGCAAACTCTATGGCCCAGCTAAGTAATGGATGGATGTAAGATTAAGATTATTGCTTATGCCTTTGAACAACTGGATATGCTTCAGCTTCATGCTACATTTCCTTATTAAAAACTTAAACATCCAGGCAAACCTGCTGCTCGTTAGCAGACAAAACCTTAAATTTAACACTGGACTTAAAGGCACCAAATTTACCTCCAACTTATCACAGGAACCAAATGTTTCTTGGTAGCCAAGTTTAAGCTTTCTTAACTGTGGTTATGTTCTCAGTATCTCTGCAGATGACGTTTAGCAGCGTCACAGACGGCCGCGATGATGACTGACCTGGTGCAGCATACTCAGGATGTTCTGCTCACGTTCAGCGACCACCATACTGTCGACCTCACCGAGGGTGTTAATGTCGAACCACGACTCAAAGCTGTGAGGCAAACATGTCAGAGATCAAAGCCGAGCAATCAGAAGCATCGAGCACAGATATCAGCTGTGTCTGGTGTTCAGATACACTGTAACAAATCAGCTTCTATTTTGGTAACACAATAAGTCGCGAACTTCTTTTCTTGAATTTGCTTCATAAGCAGTCTTGAGGAATATTGTGGAATTTTCCTTTAGGCATCAAGTGCTTTTTAAACCATCTCCACTCCGGTCCCTGCACCGGACTCTTTTCAAACGTTACTTTCACTTTGTTACCAGTCTGCTGTTCAGCTTTCTTTAGTGGACACAACACTTTCACACTGACAGGATGGTTCCCAAACAAACTTGGCATATATACAATGATGCTCACAACCTTGCCCAGTTTTTGTTAACTGGGATGTTAAACACAGTTATGCCTGTGAAGTCCTGCTTCTCCCCCACAGACACATTTCTGTGCACATCACAGTAGATGATTGGCTGTCATTGAAAGCAGCAAAACAAAGCAGAAAAAACATCACCTTTTGAGGTCATCAAAGACCTCCGGCAGGAGGAAGTTAAGCAGGGACCAGAGCTCAGCCAAGTTGTTCTGCAGCGGTGTGCCTGTCAGCAGCAGCTTGTTGTCAGTGGGCAGCATCTTCAGCTCCCGCACCAGCCGACAGTTAAGGTTCTTGATCCTGTGGCCTTCGTCCACTATTAGGTACTTCCACTGGAAGCGCTGTTGCAGAACACAGACACAAGCCAAGTTATTATCCAAAACTCCCTCTGCCATTTAAGAAGCAGCAGGGATCGTACCTGTAACAACTTCCTGTCAATCATGGAGATCTCAAAGGAGGTGATGACTACAGGGCACATGCTGAGAGGCCCCTGAGGCCGGCAGATCTGTTTCAGCAGCTCGGTCCTCTCTGGCTGAGAGCCATGGTAAAGCAGCACAGACACCTAGCACAAACAAGACTCAGTGTCAGCTAGTGCCATTCACCGCTGACACCTTTCTAGGTTTTCATTTCTATTCGTAAGTCAGACTTTGTGTTTCAGGGTCAGACGCTGAGCAGCTTGCTGTCTGACCTCTGGTGTGAAGCGTTTGAATTCATTGATCCAGTTGGGCAGAGTGGAGAGAGGAGCCACCACCAAGAAGGGGCCTAGCACTTTCTTCTCTATCATCATGGCAATGTGACCGATGCACTGGATGGTCTTTCCCAGGCCCATCTCATCAGCCAGGATCCCGTTGATGCCGTTCTCCCACAACATCTGACAGCAGAGGAACAACACAGACTGATGAGACAGTAAACACTGAGATTTTCAGTCCGTTTTCAAAAGCACTCGCCTGGATGAGAATAGTGTAAGTAAGTAAAACTTTATTTATACAGCACCTTTCAAGATAAAAATCACAAAGTGCTTCACAGAAGCTAAAACCTAAAAATAAAAATCAACTAAAAGCAAGTTTAAAAAGATGGGTTTCTAGCTGTTTTTTTAAAAGCGACCACTGAGTCCACAGATCTCAGGCTCAAAGGGAGAGAGTTCCACAGTCTGGGGGCCACAGTTACAAAAGCTTTGTCGCCTTTTGTTTTCAGCCTCGTGTGCTGGACAGCAAGCAAGCCCTGGTCACATGACCTCAGGGACCTGCTGGGAATGTATGGATGCAAAAGTTCACTTATATATGTTGGTGCTTGTCCATGCAGGGCCCTGAAAGTCAAGGTCAAAACCTTAAACTGGATCCTGAATTTAACGGGGAGCCAGTGCAGCTGAATCAGCAGGGGTGTGACATGGGAAAACTTGGAGGACTTGGTCAGAAGCTTTGCAGCAGCGTTCTGAACAACTTGCAGACGATCCAAAGAGGCTTTACATAAACAAGTAAACAAAGAATTACAGTAGTCCAGACGAGATGAAACAAATGCATGAATGACAATTTCTAATTCGGAGCGCGATACAATGGGACTCAGCTTAGCAATGTTTCTCAAGTGATAAAAACAGGAGCGAACCAACGATTTTACATGGGCATCCAAAGTCAGAGCTGAGTCAATACTAACACCAAGGCTCCTGATAGATGGACCCAAGTTTTCCATAACACTAGGTACAAAAGTTTTAGGAGCACAAACAAGAACTTCAGTCTTCTCCTCATTTAGTTGAAGAAAGTTTCCAGCCATCCAACATCTAATGGAGTCTATGCACTTGTGCAGCTAACTGGTGAACTTATGGTTTAGGGAAACTGTGTGACCCATCTGTTCAGACGCTTCATTTCAACCGAACACCGATGCAGTGTGACGCATGTTACTGCAGGTCAACTCTGCACAAGGTTCCTCGTGACTCTCTTCTGACACGTGTGTAGCAGCCCTTCTTTTGTCAAAACAGATATTTTGTAAATCATTGTTTTTCTCAGAGGAGTGGCCATTAAAAATACTGGGGTCAAGGTCATTGAGATGTTTGAGTAGATACGTCTGTGACGAAACGCCGCTTCATTTTGAAGTTTTCATATTCACAAACTTGGGCCCACGTTGCTTGGCAGCCACCCGCCCAGCAGGGTGATGACGCCCATCAGCCTTTTACGACTGAGGGGTAGAACAATCCTTCCTGGTCCTGCGGCATATTGGTGGCACGGACGCGCGCAACTCGTCATCTAGCCAACTAACCGTCGTCATTGTCACGCGTCAGTACCACACTTCTAATCGTTAACACTTTGATTGATGGGCCTCAGCTGCTGTTTTGGGGCATCTGTGTGTCTGCCTCTGTCAGCTCCAGTCCCTAACTGCTACGTTATTGTGGTCTAGAGCAGCGGTCCCCAACCCCCGGGCCACAGACTGGTCCCAGTCCGTGAGTCGTTCGGTACGGGGCCGCGAGAGTTGAGGCTCAGGTTGGAAATTTATGGTTTGCAAGGTTTTTATCGTTTACTCGGTTTCCCTGGGTCTTTTCCCGTGTTGTAGTTATGCGTCTTATTTTGAAAGACACGTTTACACGTTACCATAGCAACCAGAGCTGGACGTTACTCTCAATGTTGGTGCATTTCAGGAGGACGCTGCTAATAAAGTTACACAGTGAATTCACGTTTAGTTTGTGTCTCGGTCGTATCGTTTTATTTTGTTGTTTTTATCCGCCACACCTTAAAGGCCGGTCAGTGACATTAAACCGTCCGTGGAGCGAGAAAGGTTGGGCACCGCTGATCTAGGCGTCATTTGTTGTGCCGAGGATCACATACAAAAGACAATCTGCTCGCACAATGCCATTTGGTGCATCTCCTCTTACCCTCAGCCACTCGATGCCTTCGATCTGGTACCACCTCATGACGCCTCCAGTGAAGAGCTGTGGTTGCTGAACAGGAACTGGCTGCCCGTTCACCTTCCTATGAGGATGCAGGAGGTGCTTAGCGTTGTCGCGCACCGTCTCTGACAGCCGGTTCTTTATATCTTGGTTGGAATCGCTCATCTTCTCAATATCCTCAGCTTCTAGTTTCTTCTGGGCAGGTGCCGCTTCCTGGAATCAGATATGACATGCATGTGTGTGGCACAGTTGTACGCTGGATTCATCATGTGCAAACACTTCTTTTGCTTTTCAACCACGGCGGGGAAAAACAGTCTCCCTACCACTTCTTCCACTTTCGCTTTCTTTGCCTGCGACATAATTTCCTGAAAGAGAAACATGAGAGAAGATGAAGATAAACAGATAAAAGTTAAAGCTGCACACAAACTAAAGTGAGACTTACTTCTTTTGACATCACATCTGCTATTTTATAGTCTTCATCTCTTCTCCTTTTCTTCTTCTCTGCTTTGACAGAAATACAGTCACGTCATTAGGACCGTAGATACTCACCAACCACTTCATTAGGTACACATGTTCAACTGCTTGTAAACCACACATCTCATCTGCCAGTCGCACAGCAGCACCTCAGTGCACTTAGACAATGTGGTGACGTATGTGACTTTGAATGTGGAACGGCTAAATAATGCAGATCTCCTGGGATTTTACCTCACAACCATCTCAAGGGTTAAAAAGACAGGTAAGAAAAAAAACACCTGCTACCTTAAAGCTAAAGACCAGACCAGCATGTCAAACCTTGAAGCAGCAGCAAAGAACACACTTCTTGCCCACCAAAAACAGGAAACTCAGACTACAATTTGCATGGGCTCACCAAACACCAACACAAGACTGGAAAAGCATTGCTTGGTCTGCTAAGTCTCAATATCTGCTGCCACATTTGAATGGCAGGGTTGGCATAGAGATACATGAAGGCCCCATCCTCACTTCTATTAACGGTTTAGGTTGGTTGTGGTGACGTAGCAGAGGCGGGGCCATCTTCTTGACACATCCCTCTGTCCCCACTCATTTAAAATGCCCAGCCTGAGTATTGTGGATGACCACATCCACGCCTTTATGTACACAGTGTACCCACAGTGTGATTAAACTGAGATGCCACATGACAGAAGTTCACTGCACTCAGATCGTCACCAATCTTTGGGTTGAGGGGGACCGAGAGAGCTGCCTCGTGGATACGCAGCCATCAAAGCTGCAAACTGTGTGATGGCCAGTATGTATGTTTCCTGTGCCTCATATGACAGAAAGCAACACGGGTCCCAGTACTAGCAAGGTGTACCTAATAAAGTGTCCACAGAGTGTAAATGCTACTAAACAACTGACATTTGAGCTCCATACTGCAAGTTGAAATATTAGCATACTGGCCCACCTTTGACAGCTTCTGGACCACTGGCATTTTGCATCTAGAAGGAAACAAACTGCCGTGAGTACGGCTGAAAACATGACTGTAACTGTGAATGATGACGGTAAATCTATCACCTTCTTGGCCTTCTTCTCAAGTTTCTCCTTCCCGAGTCTCTCCTGAGATAATCATTAGCAGAGCAGAAGTGACGTGTTAGCCTTGAGTGGACAGGTGCAAACAGCCTGTACGTCCACATTTGACACCATACCTCATTCTGTTGTTGCTCCATCTTTGTCAGCAGGAACTTAGAATAGATGTTGCTCTTCTGAAGCAAATGCTGGAGCCTCTTGAACCGCATGTCATGCGAGTCCCTCTCCCAAGACTCCCTGGCCTTATGGGAAAAGTTGAAAGCAATTACATTAACATGAGTGGGCTCGAAAGCATCCAGAACATCAGTGATGTAGAAACATTTCAATTGTGGCTCATCATCACATGAACCGGTGAGCTACAGACACACATCTATACGCCTTTTACTCCCTAAAATCTGTACCAGCCACACAAAAAACCAACTAAAACTAATGATGAGTTTAATAATGAGAAGCTTTTAATGTCAAAATACAACTCCCACCTTGAGAAATTAAACAGCATACCTTCTTCATCATCTCCTCCTCTTTCCTCTTGCCTTGCTCCATTAGCTTCTTCTCTTCTTCCTCCATTTCCTTAGTAATCACCACTTCAGCTGTCATACTCTCATCTTAAAAACAACCACAACATTGACACCACCTGAACACGACTATGCGCACAGCATCTTTTCAGTAACACAAGTTACTATAAGGTAATTAGCATTTACTAGTTAATGAGCATGTGACACGGAGCCCTGTTCCTAATGAACTGGCCTCATCTCATCAGTGTCATCTGAGATTTAAGCAGCAGGACAGTAAAACACATCCTTCATTAAACCAGCGTCTATCTCAGCTTCCTTTGCAACATCAAAAGCGGACCTCACCTGCAGTAGCACCAGTTTCAATGGCTGTGCCCAGCGGCTCCTCAGACTCGTCAGGTTTGGGGCAGTGAGGGGAGACACTTCGAGTTTCTTCTTTTAGGCTATCAGCAGAACAATGAAATCTACTCAGTAAAACTTTTCCTGCCATCTTTACAGAGGTGAGTAAACGCCATTTAGACCTTTCCTAGGCCCTGTAACCCAGGTGAAATGATACATTTGATTTGAAGGGATGAAGTACAACATGAGCATTTCAATACTCTGCATATAACATACTAAGCTCACAAAAGTGAATGTAGATACTTACCATACAGGGTGCAGTTTCAGACAGTTTCAATCTGAAACTTCATAATCAGTGAACATCTGTGACTCAGAATACTGCAAATCATTGTTAGTCCTTCTGGTTAATTAATGGTGATAAAGAAAGGAACAGAAAAAGGATGCATTTATTGTCTGGGTGGGAGTTGGGCACACGGTGACCTTGGTAAACGGGCATTGAAGCTTTACAGGGAAAAAAGGATACCTTATCGGAAATTGTAATTATTATGTTAGGAATGGGGAGACTCAGGGCTGCAGTATTATAGCGGCTACCCTGCCGCCTTTGCGTTCACCTGTACAGGTGTTTGAGCCAAGTTATTACAGTGCACTTGTGCTCCACGCGTCACACGTGTCGCGCACCCCTCCAGTTTTGTTACCGGCGCGTTGCGCCGCAGCTGGATTTAAGTCACGAGTGTACAATCGTGTCGGTTTTAATGATACTCCAGCACAGGAGCTCGGAAACATACACTTATACAGAAGCACATGTTGGCGCAGGTGAAAACTTTAGTGTTTGTGAGAAAAAAACACTGGACAAAGTCTTGTCTTCCGGTCTTGTATTCTCCTGAAAAACGCTGAGTGGCGACACCTAGCGACGGATATCGTTCAGGGCAATACTGCAGCGGCTTCCTGCACCGTAAATACAAGTTTCTGTGAAACATGGTTGCTGCGGTGAGCGAAGCGATCATTACACTTACCAGCTCATTGTTGTTGGCAGCGAAGCAGACAGTCCAACTAATGCGGGTTGTTCCAGCTGTCTATGAAGCTTTTCAAAGCGTTTCGTTTCTGCTCAAAACAGCGGAGCCTCGTCAATTATACAAGCAAGTTATCCAAACAGTCATACAACTCACTCTACCCAAGAGACTGCTTGTATTTATGATAGCTGTGCAATGTCGGAGTAGTATGTCCGAAAATGTTCCTTTGTCTAAAACGTGAAAAAACATTCAACGAAAAGAGTTTGACGTTAGTACTCTGCAGCCCGAATGACGCGTTGTTGTTAAGCAGAGAGAAATGTGAAACGTGCTTCCGACAACAGCCCTTCAAACAAAAAGTGCGTCCGTGAAAAAGCTAAGTTGAGGTTACGATTGTATTTTATTTTGAAGGCAAATTCATGTAGTTTCCGCCATTTGTCTCTACAGTCCTGAAGCTAAGATTTTTATAATGGGCGGGGCTTTCCAATTTCGCGCCATTTCGGAGGAAACCACTTGTGAAACGGGGTGGTGTGTGATTTAGGGTAAAAGACAATAACATTTGGGTTGAAATTAATTGAAACGTAGCAACAAAAAGTAGAATTAATTAATTATTTAATTAACAAATAATTAACAGGTTGTCTGTTTGATACATTATAGAATATCGTATGTATAGACAAAACTATTTTAAGAGGATGGTGACCCCTCTGAGTGGAAAGATGTGTTATAACGGATGTGATTTTTTCCCGCGAATGTAAGGCATTATAGTTCAGTGAGCAAATGACAAAAAAAAAAACTAAACGTGGAACTAAACGGTCGCTTGTTTGCTGGCAACAGTTGTTTTTTATTAATACTTTTAATCCCTCAGACTCAGGATTAAATAGAAGCCTTCAGCAGTAATGTTGGGAAACATTTTCTGCAGAATAACTATTTACAGTGTTGGGGAGTAACGGAATGCATGTACCGCCGTTACGCATTTAAAATACAAAATATGAGTAACTGTATTCCGTTACAGTTACCGTTTAAAATGGTGGTATTCAGAATACAGTTACTTTGTTGAAATAAATGGATTACACTGCGGTACTTTCCTGTTTCATATTGTGGCGGGTCAGGACTGTTTGGGTTTGGTTTGACAGCTACGTTCTGTTGTTCCAGGCGGCAGCGTTACGGTTGCCATGGTTACAGGGCGACGCTCTCTCTCTCTCTCTGTGACTGTGTGCTTCCTGGGTGAGAGAGCGCCTTTTCGTTGTTGTTGTTGTTGTTGTTGTTGTTGTGCTAAGCTAACAGGCAGAATGCTACAAGCATAGCTCTAAAGAATGTAGCATCATGGGCAGTGTAGTCCGTGTTGCAGGGAGAATGGACTGCCATACACGTTATGGGTCTGTGAGCGCGAGGAGGGAGCAAAAGGGGAGTGGAAAAGTACGAGTTGTCATCGAGCAAAAACGGGAGCTGGAAGCATGCTTCTCTGGTGTCCTGGATTGTTGATTACCTGACAGGAAGACCACAATATGTACGTCTCCCACAGTGTGTGTCTGACAAGGTGATCAGCAACACAGGGGCACCACAGGGGACTGTCCTCTCCCCCTTCCTCTTCACCCTCTACACCACAGACTTCAGCCACTGCACAGAGACCTCCATCTTCAGAAGTTTTCTGATGACTCTGCGGTGGTTGGATGCATCAGCAGGGATGATGAGACAGAGTACCGGGCTGTGGTCGACTCCTTTGTCACGTGTGTGAGCAGAATCATCTGCAGCTCAACGTGGCAAAGACCAAGGAACTGATCGTGGACTTCAGGAAGACCAGGAAACACTTGACCCCTGTTTCAATTCAGGGGGTCAGTGTGGACATTGTGGAGGACTATAAATACCTTGGAGTACACATTGACAATAAACTGGACTGGGCTAAAAACACCACAGCACTTTACAGGAAGGGCCAGAGTCGTCTCTATTTTTTGAGGCGATTGAGGTCCTTCAACATCTGCCAGAAAATGCTGAGGATTTTCTATGAGTCTGTGGTGGCCAGTGCGATCCTCTATGCTGTTGCATGCTGGGGGAGCAGGCTGAGGGCAGCAGATGCCAACAGACTTAATAAACTAATCCGTAAGGCCAGCAATGTTGTGGGGATGGAGCTGGACACCCTCAAGGTGGTGTCGGAGAGGCGGATGCTGTCCAAGATAAAGACAATGTTGGATAACACCTCCCACCCACTCCATGACATGCTGGTCAGTCACAGGAGCTCGTTCAGTGAGAGACTGAGATTACCGAAAAGCACCACTGAACGACACAGGAAATCATTCCTGCCTGTGGCCATCTCCCTGTACAACGCATCCACTTAACACACTGTTTGCTGCTACAGCTACACATGTTTCTTTTCCAAATATTTATTTATGAGTGACTTATGTATGTATGTATGTATGTATGTATATATATGTCAGGGCCGGCCCGTGGCATAGGCCGTATAGGCAAATGCTAAGGGCGCCGTCCATCAGGGGGCGCCACGCCAGTGCCACAAATGTTGAAAAAAAAAAAAAAGTTGGTACTATTATTTCTAAATACAAAAAATAATCCCACGTTAATTAAAATGCAAAGTAAAGCTTATTTAATAGAAATATTATTTGTTACAACATTACGCCCCCCCCCCCGCACGGTGCGCCCCCTCCCTTCCCGTATCATGGTTCCTTTTGGACGTCAACACATCAAAAAATCAACACAAGATGTCAAAACGGCCAAAACTGTCAGGTGCCCAGGGAAGAAAAAAGAGAAAAGAAGAGGAGGAGAAACGAGAAAAAGACAGAGGTAGGTAACGTTAGCCTACATGGAATTATTTGTCTGAATGTGATAGTAACCTAAATTTTTAGCATTAAGCTAATGTTACATGATTCGCTAATTGCTAATCAATAAATAGCTAGTTAACTGTTTTAACGTCAGTTAATATTGTGGAGGGGGCTAAATTGTTATGGAAAATAATAATGTAACGTTAGGTAATTACAGTACTCCCACCTTTCCCACCATTCCTCATTTGTATTCATCTTTTAAGCAGGTGTTTTTTGTTTACATTGTTATTGCCTTCTGGTTAGCTAACGTTTACCCTGCAGGTAATAGTCACTTTTCCACCCCTGTATATATTATAGTTGTAAGCCTAGTTGTTAAAGTGCACATCATTAATGTTAATTAAGCAATATCACATGAGAGGGAATGCTGTTTTTTAAGAGCACTGCTGTGATTCGGTCAAAGATAATCATAACATAACATTCTCATATGATATTATACTGTTACTTTGCATTCTGCTATTCAGCATTTCACTGTAATGATGACAATAAATTGAATCTAATCTAATTTGCATAAGAGTTAACATCATACATATATCTCTTTGGTTTTTCATTTATATTATATCATTTCATTTTATTCCTGGAATCATATGTTTTTATTATTAGACTTTAATACTCAGTGGTGTCACATACTCCTCTCTTCAGATGCGCTGTTGAAGTTTCTAAATCCCACCCCTGGGCCATCTACCACATCTACCGCTGCTGCCTCCACTTCAGCAGCACAACCCACCAGTGATGCAGCAGCATCAAGCGGTCTTCCTGTTGCCTCCACCTCAGCAGCACAACCCACCAGTTTTGCAGCAGCAGCATCAAGCAGTGTTATTGTATTTCATATATTCATTTTTTAATTTTTTGTATTCATTTATTTATTCATATATTTTTTTATCTTGTTAATTATTCTGATTGTGAATTTGCTTTCTTTAAGTAAAAAAAAAAGGTCAAAGACAAAGCTATTCGGTTTCTTGTGAGTACATACACTACACTGCCGATGTAGGGGGGCGCCACCTAAAATCTTGCCTAGGGCGCCAGATTGGTTAGGGCCGGGCCTGATATATGTATATATTGTACTATTCTTAGTTAGTGTATTGTCTGTCTTGTCTTAATGTTGGTTTATAATGGAGTACTGTAACAAAAAATAATTTCCCCCAGGGATCAATAAAGTATTCTGATTCTGATAAATATAATAATAACCACTGCAGCCAAGAAGAGTGCCTGACGAGCCCAGCTGTAAGTAAGCTATTAAGACTCGACCGTGTTCGTGTTTTCCTCCGAAAACAATAAGTTCCGTTGGAGCAGCCTTTCAACGCCTCTCTCTGTCTCTGCTAGCAAAGTTGACCCACACAACAAAGTAAAGCTATTTTTCGGCTACGAGCCGACAGGGACCCCGCCGTATTAGTCAGAGGTCCCTTTACTACAGTTCGGAGTCGCGGACCTTCAGTAATAGTAATAAATCACACAGCAATAGTACATTCACGTTGTTGTAAAAAGCACGATAATATATTAAGTAATCCAAAGTATTCAGAATACGTTACTGTCATTGAGTAACGTAACGGAATACGTTACAGAATACATTTTGGGGCATGGAATACATTTTAAAAGTAACCTTCCCAACACTGACTATTTATTTTGGATACAACCTGTCCATCATACATTGTGTTATGTGTAGTGAAGTATCTTCATGGTGTTTTAGCTATTCTTTTGCAAATAGAATGGTTTGCAAAAATATCCTCCACAACCTGTTGAAGCCGCTATGATTGCCTGACATCCAGAACCAGGTCTCCCTACGCCTGGTTCTGCTGGAGGTTTCTTCCTTTTAAAAGGGATTTTTTCCACTTCCCTAGGAAAAGCACTTGCTCACGGGGTTGTCTGATTGTAGGGTTAGGAACCTTACAATATAAACCACATTGAGGCAACCGTAACTGTGACTTGTCACTATATAAATAAAATTGAATTTAAAAATGGAATAGTTGTATGAAACAAGTGACTTCAAGAATCAGGATTGGCCCGCCTTTAGTTGGTGTGTGTCATACATTAGCAGCCGGTTCATTTATATCCTGATATGATTTATACTCACTGCAATGCAAATAGTTACAATATTGAACAACTCTCAACTGTTTGTATGACCTTGTATGATCTTTATATTAATGGTTATTAGCATGAAAGTTATGTCTCTGACTAATTCATGCTGCAGACTTGAGACAAGTGACACAACCATGTACAGTAATATATACTCATTATTGATGAGTTCGATGTAAAACAGCAGTCACAAGAAAATATTCAGCTACCCCAGGCTGTGTTGTTGTGGAGCCATACTGAAGTGGACAGTATGTTTAACATTCACACAAAATCCCAGCAGACAACAGTTCCTGGATGAACACTGCAACTAAATCCCAAACATTATTCACTTCACTAATCAGTGGTGGCTGCAAATATAAGCGTTTTAATTAAAACATGTTTAGCCATTACATACCTGGTTACACTGCTCCTGTGTAAGTAAGCAGTTGATAAATGAACTTCTGTCCTTGAAGGTCTGACAGTTTGTGACTAGAGGCTTTACTCTGCACTGCTGCAGGATTTAGACATCAACTAAACCTTTACAGAAATCAGCACATTCAATTCTGAGAATTTAGGGAACCATTTTTAGTTTTTTTTATCTCCTACTACTATAATTATTCTTTTCTCATTTTCTTGTTTGTAACCTTGGTTACTTTTGTTCATTTGTCTTCCATTTATCTTATTCTTTCATCTGCATTTTATTTTGTTCATTCCCATTGTGCTTTTGATATCCAGCTATTTCCCTCTCCATGTAAACTACCAGTCAAAAGTTGCAGATACATACTGATGAGATCAGCTATATGAAGCAAGATGCATGGAATTATGTATCAAAGAAAAAATATTGGTAAATAACTAAATAAATGGATAGAAATATGTTTCATATTTTAGATTCCTCAAAGCAGCCACACTTTGCTTTGTTGACAGGGCTGCAAACCCTCGGCCTTCTCTCAGTGAGCGTCATGATGTTGTCACCTGACATGGTCACCTCACAGGTGAGCCTGTCAGCGTTCATTTGTGGAGTTTCTTGCCGCCTTATTGCTGTTGGGACCATCAGTTGTGTTGTGCAGGGCAGGTTGGTAAATAGTTGACAGCCCTATTTGACAGATCCAATCAGCTAATAAAGAGAAACAACAGCCCATCATGACTTTAAGAACTGAAGGTCAGTCAGTCCTAAAAATGGCTAAAACTGACTGTGTGCAGTGCAGTCACAATACCATCAAACACTACAACAAAACAGGCTCACATGAGGACCGTCCCAGAGTCCCCTCTGCTGCTGAGGATACATTCATCCGAGTCACCAGCCTCAGAAATCACAAGTTAACAGCTCCTCAGGTTAGAGCCCAGATAGATGCCACACAGAGCTCCAGTAGCAGACACATCTCACCATCAACTGTTCAGAGACGGTGTGAATCAGGCCTTTATGGTCAAATAGCTGCAGAGAAACCACGACTAAGGAGAAGCAACAAGCAGAAGAGATTTGTTTGGGCCAAGAAACACAAGCAACGGACATTAGACCAGTGGACATCTGTGCTTTGGTCCGATGAGTCTGGCCTCCAGTCACCTGACCCAAGTTTGGGGTGAGATGGACCGTAGAGTGAAGGCAAAAGGACCAACAAGTGCTCAGCATCTCAGGGAACTCCTTCCTGTTGGAAAACCATTTCAGGTGACGACCTCGTGAAGCTCATTGAGAGAATGCCAAGAGTGCACAAAGGAGTAATCAAAGCAAAGGGCAAATATTTTAACGAATCTAAAATATAAAACATGTTTTGAGTTATTTCTGTGTTCATTCATAGTCTTCACGCCGTCAATGAGAACATACAATGTAAAGAGTCATGAAAATAAAGAAAAAACATTCATTGAGAAAGTGTGTCCAAAGCTTTGACTGAGAGTGTATATTATCTTGGATTTCCCCTCCCGTTTGCAGATCAGAAAGGCCTCAGTGTTCTTTTCTTTGCTGAGTATTTAAAATGACATGTTTTAGGGCACAAATGCTTTGGCTCACCCGACGTTAACCGATGCTCCATGGGTTCAGGCTACAGGTCATTTCCGTACAGCAAGTGGAATTTCTTAAGCTTTATGTGCATCCAGCGACACACACAATCGTGTTGTGACTTCTTCTTATCCAGAGTTTGCTTCAAACTGAATTCAGTATTGTGGTTACACCCAGAAATTTGCAGACCCTGTGTATCTGGCAGCAGATATGCCATAAACCTTAAATAAGTAGGCACGTTTTTGTTTGTTTGTTTTTACATCTTACTAAAACTCCCAGACACATCCTCCCATTTCATACAGTCCAGTAATACAATATTTATTTTCAATTTAAGTGTTACATTTTGAGCAACCAACTTACAGTTGTCTTCAGCCACAAATGTAATGCAGAGAAAGTGAAACTGTTTCAATAATGGTTGGAACAAAACAGAACCAAATCTGATTTTACAGATATATACATAATGTTTATGTACATATACTGTTACACTAGACTAAAGCTGCTTAACAGTTGAGACACTGTTGTGCAAAGGTTTGTGAGAAAACTTGGACAAAAAACAAAACAAAACAAGAAACACGCTTGTATCGCAACAGACAGATTATGTAAAAGACTGCAAAATCATCACTGAAGGAAGAGAGAAAGAAAAGGTCGGTACAAACAGAAACCTTAATCATGTATCAACTTTGCTGTAGGAATGCAGAGAAAAAGACACGTCCACCCACACTGCTGTCATGAACTTGTATTCAGGTGACCAAATAAGAGAGAGGAGTCTCACAGCTCTGAAAGGGGGAATGATGGGGATCTTTAGAATTTGTTGTCAATAACTAGACAGTATGACAACAATGATGCACTTTTTGTTTTTTTGGTAGTGTGGCTACATTATATACAGTACAAATACAGGCAACTTCATCTTGTTCTCACATACCAATTTTTTTCTCTTGGGGAGGGGGTTAAACAAAGTGGTTCCTTTCTCAGCAGCATCCACCTGATGAAGTCTTGACAGTAGTGCCTGGAGTCAGCTTGACATTGGGCTTCTCCCCTCCTCCGGCTGTGGCCCCAGGGCCCATCCTCTTCTTGATTTCAGCAGCCATGGTCATGAAGGCCTGCTCCACATTTGTGGCATTCTTTGCGCTGGTTTCCAAAAAGGGGATTCCCAAAGAGTCTGCAAATTCCTGGATACAACAGAGGGACAGAGTCAGAGTCACTTACCTAAGAAAGTAGTGTGTGTGTCATATATACATATATGCATATCACATACATACACACATCTGCTCTGCCTGTCAGGTGTCAAGCCCACTTTATGCAATGACTGATCATGTGTCTGAAGGTAAGAAGGTTCGCCTGTTATCTATGTGCACCATTAATGTAAACTATGACCCCAGGGCTTTAACCCGGTTTCAGTGAAACCCTTATAAGTCACTTATTCATTTGGGATTTTGTTTATGCAGCTGAAAGCACCCAAACCACTTGGCTAAGGTTCATGGAGACAGTTACATTCAAGGGCTCTCTGAAGTGCATTTCTCATTAGAGCCTTACCTTAATGGTAATCCATCTTAAATAAGAAGTCATTCAATGAATGTCCTGCATGTTACACTAACCTCAAGATGGTTTTGGGAAGCTATGTGAGGAAACTTTACCTTTGCTGTTGTGTAGTCCACCACTTTCTTTGTCGTCAGGTCACACTTGTTCCCGACCAGTAGCTTGTTGACATTTTCACTGGCGTAGCGGTCAATCTCCTGGAGCCATTGTTTGACATTATTGAAGGACTCCTGGGACAAGAAACCGATAAACCTGAGCAGTGAGGTTTGAACTTTGGACATTAGACAGAAGATAGAGATCTATTCACAGGCGACGCTCTATGATAGACACGATTTCAACTTAGCCAGTCATCAAATGTGTATCAAAGAGGAATGCTTTCTCATTTCTCTGAGGACAGCATGGCTACACTGTATACTCTGATCAACGCCATCTTTAATGACTCTCAGCTCATGAAATGGAAACATGGTGGTTGGCTTATTTCTTTGGACCTCAGGAACCCAGAAACAGCCAGTCAGATTGTGTTTTGTCATTTAGACAGTAGATGATTAAATGTCATAGTTTATTCTACACAAATTATCAGTGCTGCTGAAAAACATGGATGTATTACAATTGTATTACGTGTGTGAATTATGTGTCGTTTGACTGACCTGATCTGTAACATCATACACTACGATGATACCATGAGCACCTCTGTAGTAGCTGGACGTGATTGTACGAAACCTTTCCTGCCCCGCTGTATCCCACTGTGAAAGGATAAAGATTATCCGGTTGATAGCTGACTTTGCATGAACACAGACAAAGAGAACACACAAAATAACAATACAATTATCTCTACACTGAAAAATTCACTGGACAACAATTTCTAATAGCAACAAAAATACAAGAATACAAGCATCCTGAGTTGTTAGGTCATTCACTCGTCATGTGGTTTGTAATTAAAGTTGCCATGTTCTTGTGAGTATCCATGCACAAAATGAAATTAAAAATAGTGTGTTTGTTCTAAAGCCTAATATAGATTTTCCACTGTTGTTGTCAGTAATCTAAAAAACAAAAGTACTGGGCAGCAGCTTGGAAACAAGACGTACCAGTAAGTTAGACTAATGAATGCACCGTCTTTCATACGATAAGAAAATAATAGGAAATCAACACAGTTATGGCAGACTAATCTCTTCATGTTTCTGGGTGCACAAATTTCCAAACACAGACATGAACATGAACTGAAAGATGGTGACCGACGGACATGAACATAAGACAGCTTCGTGTAGCAGGAGAGTACTTACAATCTGAAGTTTAATGGTCTTTCCATCTAATTCTATAGTTCGTATTTTGAAATCCACACCAATAGTGCTTATGTAACTTTCTGTGTATGTGTCATCCTGCAAAAAGAAACAAAGGTAATTAGATGATCCATACATCTTGCTCACTTTGTGCTTCAGGATACACACATATATACACACCCATCTAACTCTAGGACATAGTAGCCAAGGCAGGGCTGCTCAATTATGGCAAAAATCATCACTTGTTACTTGAGACAATATTAGGATCACAATTAACAAACAAGACTTTTGTAGTAGGACAGAGGAAGCTCTGGTGTCCCAGTTTTAGACTGGGACATAAACACAGCCTACATTTGAGGATCTGTGCAAAGTTGGCAGTGTGAAATTTATCTCAAAACCTTACACAGGCATGTGATGCGATCTGTGCGTATCAGGCGATTGCTGCACACAGACTGAAGGTTTTGTAGTGAGAGAAATGTTACATGTGGTCTTTGACATTTGCATGCGTGGAGGGATTTCTGATTTCTGAATCTGAAGTTACTTAATTGTGCATAAACAGGTTGGATGTACGCATTTGTAAAAACGTTTTATATGTGGTCACAACGCTCTGTGTTTGTGTACAAATTGGAACACTCATTTGTGAGTCCTCAAAGGTTACACACAAATCAGTGTACACATGTGTAATCTTAGTTTATGTTTGTGGCTCATTTACCTTCTAAGGTAAATGTCTCCCCATAAGAAAAGGTTGCTAAATTTATCAACTAAAACCAGAGTTATGATCAAAATGAATTCATCACATTCACTTTTTCATTTCCTTTTTTCATTTTTAGAAACGCTGGAAGCCAAAAATCTTAACCTTGAGTAATGATTGCTCTACCCAAAAAATGGAGCACGTTACAATGAATGTTACAAACAAGACAGTTGTTTTTATTTTTAAATAAATACTTTGAAGAAACTGCAATAAGTTAATAAAACTACTATTGTGCAGAATGATTTAAGATTATCCAAGTGAAAACATTTTCAAAGGACTGCATGAAACCAATACTGTGACACTGAGACAGTTTAAGTCAAATGGACTTAAAGAAACACCCTTTATTTGCTTTTGGGGCAAAACTTACTGCGAATCGAAGAAGAAGGCAGGACTTTCCAACACCAGAGTCACCAATCAGGAGTAGCTTGAATAAATAGTCACTGTAAGGGAAGGGCACAAATAAAACCTCTAGTTTGAAGATATTATTCATGCTGCCATAGTAAGGAAACACACAAGAACCATTCAGGATATCATGCTTCTTATTCATAAGGTTGCTCTGACCAATACTCAGTCTTAGTTCCATCTAAACATCTTAGATGAAAGGTTACATTTTATGAGCAAAGGGAAACAAACAAACAAACAAACATGACAAGCATCCTTGCTGAACTCTCCCAGATTTACAGAAGTTAGCGTGCTAACGCCTCTTCTCCATTAGTACCAACTCAGCTCGACTTGATTTTAGGGTTTTCTGTTAGGTACTAGGTTTTAGTTTCTACTCGACTGGGGTTCAAAGGGAACCAAGTCAACTTGAAAATGTGATGCCGACAGACTGTGTGCCACCGACTGGCCGATCACTGGTGTCATTCAATGAAACCACGTGTGGCGGGGCGTGGTTTGCAATGCTGCTGCAGGTGCAATGGACGCACCTGCGTGGCATCTGCAATCATGCCTCAGCCGGCTTAAAAGTTTGGAGTTTTGAGTTAAGGTTGTTGTTATTTTGAGCTGGCAGCGGGAGAGCTACAGCTGCATGTGTTTAGCAACCATAACTGTGGGTTAATAAAGATGATCAAAATGCCACTGGGTCTATCGTGCATGTTTACAGTGATGCTGAAACCCAGGATGGGGGGCACAGCAGACCCACAGCTGGGCCGGCAAGGCGGGAAGCTGGAATAACTACTAGAGGTGGGAATCACCATACATCCCACGATACGATATTATCACAATACTTAACGCACGATACGATATTATTGCAATTTTTTAAAATATTTTGCGATATTCAGATTCTGTACATAAAGGTAAACTTTATCAATATTCATTTTATCTAATAACAAAGTCTCACACTCAGTCTTTCTCTCAGTTCAGTCAGTTTTATTGTTGACAAACTGAACGGTTTGTATTACAGTCTAGTCCAACTTAACTGGATGCAACCATCTGGCACAATTACAGCTATTCTGAACTATGCAATTTATGAAAACTATGCAGCCCCTTCAGCAACTGAATAATTTGAAAGTAAATTAAAACAAAATATAATTTTACATTAAATAAAAAAGTTTTAAACTTAATTAAAATAAAACATGTCTTAAATTAAAATAAGTAAACTCATGTTTATTGCTGCCAAAAAAAAAGTTAAACACATTTGGACAGTGAAGGAATGTCAGGATTGTTGCTCAGAAAAAGTATCAACATGCTCTGAAGTCAGAGCACAAAAACCTTTTTTGTAACAAAATATCGATTTCTGCTGTCCCTGCATCGATACATTATTAGCAAACAAAATATCACGATACTACACAGTATCGATTTTTTCCCCCACCCCTAATAACTACGGGTCCAGACTGAGCTCCATTTGCGGAAGATAGGGGCCTCGCTGGCACCACCGCTAACCCCACCAGTGTGCTCCACAGCGCCGGAGTGGAGGAGATCCGGTTGGATCCGGCGCCTGTGCCAGCCCCAAGGGTGTGACCAGCCTGCTGCAGCGCCCGTTCCCACCCCTTGCGTGGGAGCCATTGGGGTTCAGCAGGGGCTGGTGCCCGTTCCTGCGCCCGGAAGAAGGCCGAAGAGACCAAGTCAACCTGAGCCAGAGTGCAGAGCGCCAGAGGCACCATGTGGGGAGCCGCTCCAGGCGGGAGCGGCGTAGGCACCGTGCGGGGAGCTGATCCAACTCGGAGACGCAGCGGTGGAGGCGCCGCGTGAGGAGATGGAGGTGCCCGTGCCTGCGCAACCTAAGCCCGAGGTCGGCGGGCAGGGTAGACCGGTGTCAAGCATGCTGGTGTGGTGCGGCCTGCTTGAAGCCTGCCCAGCTGCACGTGAGCCCCGGCTCACTGCCACGCCTGCTGCACCACTGCTTGCCACATGGGTGGCCCCCGGTCCAGCTCCGGGGCTGCTGCTGGATACGTGGGCGACCCCCGGACCCACCTCAGCACCAGCGCGAGGCGTGTTTGTGATGCCTTGCCACACACCCCGATGTGCGATGGACGCACCTGCACGCCATCTGCAATCACGCCTTGCCGGCTTAAAAGTTTGGAGTCTTGAGGTAACGTTGTTGTTATGTTGAGCTGGCAGCGGGAGAGCTGTGTGTGTTTAGCAACCGTAACCGTGGGTTAATAAAGATGGTCAAAACGCCACTGGGTCCGTCATGCGTGTTTACACCACCATTTCTGAAACCCGGCAATGAGAGACATGGTGGCACAAAAAGCCATACACCAAGGATCAGGTATATCATTGCGTCAACATCCTCTACTGTGTTGTGTTATTGCCACATACAAATTATGTCATGGGGCTGCCTTGCTTTAACAACCCCACACACACTGAGACGGTGT
Organism: Maylandia zebra; assembly: GCF_041146795.1. NCBI lineage: Eukaryota > Metazoa > Chordata > Actinopteri > Cichliformes > Cichlidae > Maylandia > Maylandia zebra. The sequence goes on along the minus strand of NC_135179.1, from coordinate 34,071,180 downwards.
TTATTTTTAATGGTAAATGAGTGAAGCCAAGTAGTGTAGCGTTGAGTAGGTAGTGGAAGAAGTACATGTAACAGTGTGACTTAACACATGAAACCAACTCTCAGGATCAACAAATGCACTGGTTGTTAGACAGCTCTTTCTACTTTACCTGGGCTCTCAGAGTGCTCTATACAACGTTCCTCATTCACAGAAGCACTTTTTTCTATGCAAGTGCTTTCACACACATTCACACTTGGACAGATACATTGAAAAGCAACTTGGGCTTAGTGTCTTGGTGCAGCCAGTCATCGGACCACCCTGTGTGAAGTTAACTGTGGAGAGTGGGTAACAGACTCTCCATTTTCATTCGCCAAAAACCCTGCTGAGGCACATGACAAACTACATACTATGGGTAGAGAATTCAACCCCTATCAACCAAATGAATCACCTTAAAAATGCAACAAAGGCAGGTTTGAAAGCAAACTTTAAACAGGAGGCTTAAGTCTTCATCCATTTTAACAGAGACTCTCCAGTACCCTTCCAGTTCAATTCAATTTATACAGCACCAAATCCCAACAAAGTGTTTTATATTAGCAAGGTAAAGAGTCTCAATAACACAGAAGAAACCATCACAACCAGACAACCCCCTATGAGTAAGCACTTGACGACAGCGGGAAGGAAAATCGTCCTTTTAACAGGAAGAAACCTCCGGCAGGATCAGGGAGGGGCGGGGCCATCTGTCAAGAGTGACTGGAGGAGAGGGCAGGAAGCCACTGGAAAAAGACATTCAAAAAGGATCTATGTCTTATGTATCTATATATATGATATTGATAATATCAAGTCAGGCATTCCTTTTGTCACACAATAAATGTACTTTATATTATTTTTAATCTGTGGATTATTGATAAAACACTTACATTCAGCGGAACATAAAATTTAGCAAAGTTATTAACAATTAATAATTTACCAGTGAATAAAATCAATAATAGCCACAGTCAGTCTTTTCATTTTTCATGAACAGCAAAGCATAAATGCAGAACTTTATTCTCTCAGTATCTCAGTCAGTGTTATCCTGCTTTTGAGGACTAGCTCAGTTCTTTACTTTCTCACTGTAATAAATTCCAATCATTCCCTCTTCGGTAAGCCTGTGACTATGAACAATGGTGGTTCCTGTGAAACGCTAACTGCACTGCTCAACACAACTCTGGCAGCAAACTGACCAGAAAAAAGAATATGAAAAACTTTGGGGTTCAAACTATTAACTCCCATTACAATCAGTCTCCTTGTTTAAAAGAGTCAAACTGTGTAATTTAGACCTTCCTAAAGTACTTGCTTGACATTTTAACCAGAAAGTCTGTATTCATGCATAGAATTCCAAGTTTCCTCGATTCTTTTCATTTTTAAACTGATGAGTTGACCCAAATATCTAGCCTATACCAAGAAAGTGAATCACAAGATTAAGGACTCAACTGAGGTGTACACAGTTATTACTTAACTGTCACTTTGAAACCTATACTTTTAAAATATTTAACAGGAGCTCTGTGTAACAGCTTATTAGAAAGAGGAAAATATCAACAATCAGCCCATGTGAACATTTACAAATGAAAAACATAAGACTGATCCAAAGCTTAAGGAACTAATACTCAAAACTGCAGCGTGGAAGTCTGTCCTGCATCATGTGACCAACACATGACTGGGACTGTGAAAGGAGCGTTAAAGCACAACCAGGCTATAAGACTGAAAACTGACTCATAGACAGCAAAGACCAAAACCAACAATTTGCACGTAAACAGTGGGTCCATTCTGCCACAGCACCTGCTGTATACAATAACCAGATCAGCAACAGGTCATGTATGCTAAGGTAAATTATTTAGGGACCCGTAATGACAAGTTGATGAATTTAGCAAAAATACGGGTGATGGCTCAATAATATAATTTTAACCAGATTAAAGAAGCTGTTAAGCATAACAAAAGCGGTTACTTTTTCCCTTCCTGCATCTGAAACACCGGGAACCAACACCAGAGTCTCTAGGGTGCTGGCCTAACAGCTGGCTAGCACTGTGACAACCTATAAGACACCACTGCTTCACGTGAACATAGAGTGTTAAGAGTACAGTATCGGCCTGGACGTTTCGGCTAGGGTCAGCTGATGTTCCTAGCTAACCTAGCTCAACTGCTAGGTTACAACTCAACATCAAGTTATTTGCCAACGCCAACTTACTTGTTAGCGCAGAGCTAGTCTTAGCTAGCTGACCAAAATGTAACACAACTTTATGTCTACGTGTAAGTATGATACTTACTATTCTGGATTCATTGTTGACTCGTTGAATAGTGTATCTCTTCAAGTGAATGTCCCCTTTATTTCTCTACAGATAAACAGCGTTCGTTACGACTAGCTTACTCTGGTTTCCAAACCAAAACCGGTTAGCTGTTCCTCAGTAAAAATCCAAAATGGCTGCAACGTCCACCAGGAAGCAGCTAACATTAGCCAACAGTGTCAGCCGAGTCAGGGGTAACACAAATTACGAAACCCGCTTTCACGAATAAAACAGACCTATATTTCGTTTTACAGCGGTAACGCTAAGGTGAACAAACAGGTGATATGGGCAGACGTCTGGCTAACCGGCCTTTTCTCTCCCTCCAGCTGAGTATGTGTCGTTACCGCAACAGCGAACTGTCAAGCTCCGTAGGAGGGATTACATCATTTAGTGAAACGTGGCAAAGAGGAGTCAACCTGTGCACCGTGTCAAACTACAAATGATACACAACTTCCGGGAAAACACTTCAGTATAAACCATAAACCTGGATGTTGAACTTATAATATTTTATGGAGTCAGTGGACAGTGACCGGTCATGAATGCTGCACTCCAGCAGCTTCGCACTCTGCACCAACGCGCAGTGCTACATGCCTTGTTTTGGTTTGCCATTGTGTTGTCGATATTATCAGATTATTCTGTTATGTACAATGAAAGCAAAGAATAAAACAATCTATATAAGTTTATTTATAACGTTATGATTCTCTCTTCCGGTCACATACCGATTTATTGTATCAAACTTGACAATAAACTCGACTGTATGTTTCTTTCTGCTGTTACGTCCCAGACAGCACATTTATTTGATTGTTTCTAGCAGACAAACGCAGCAGTGCTATTATTGTAAATAAAATACAAGTTCTATATTAGAAGTTAATAAACAATGACAGAAAGAAGACTTCCTTTATTCCAGAAACTTCTGTCCTCTGAGTTCATGAGTGTGTCACGAGTCATGGCTGTGTCATCACTCCGCGCTGAGGAAATACATGTGATTAAAAACACTGGTGATCATGTCACCACATGCAGTTCGGCTACAAGAGTCACTTGTTTAAGTTACAAACGTTTTTCCACGAGCAGTAAGTAAATACTGTGTTTTGCTTGATCTTTAAGACCAATCGCTGCCGAAAGTATCCACATCAGCTGTTTCAGTTCTCTAAGGAAATGAGCGTCAGCGCGTCCTTTATTTCTTCTTTTATCATAGGATACGGCGAGCTATCCTTGATGAAAGGGGAGGAGAAAACGCAGTCCCATAGTTCATTGCGGCGCACAACTCGTCATAATGAACAAAGTGGCGCAGATGATGTAAATATTCATTGTAACTGCGTTTTCTATTTAACGTCATAACCTGTTGATACGTTATAAGATCTGTTAAACGCACAGCTGAACCCTGACCATCACACTACTGGAGTAAAAACTGGTTGTTGAATTGAAATATTATGGTCTATGAACTGGTAACACTGGTTTTGTATAATCAGTTTTCATTACAGCTGAGCTTTGCTGTATTGCAGTCTTCAGGATTCATTTGTACTTCGGTACAGGTCAGTTAGGATAAGTAATAAATGGAAGGAAATTTGACCTCAGTCATAGAAATCCAAAACAGTATAGCAGTAAGTTATCACATAAAATGGAAAAAGCAGTCACAGTTAACATTTACATTTACTTGACCCACGACAGCTGTGCTCAGACTGATGACCTGTCCACGGGGTGCCTCATCTCTCAGCCTATGCTAGCTGGGTAGGCTCCAGCCCCCCGCGACTCTCATAAGGATAAGTGGAAGAGGATGGATGATCGGCACCATTTTGTTTATTATGTTGATTGTTTTCATTTCTCCTTTCATAAATGCTAGTCTGACGCTAAAGGAGGCAATAAAGGAAGCACTGGTGCTCCTTTCATTAGTAATCGGAGAACTGGAATAGCTCTATTTATGGTCCCCAGGCAGATGGTCACTGGTCATGGCAGATGAACGTCCCTCCCTGAGCCTGGTTCTTCCAGGGAGGTTTTCAAGTGTGTGTGTGTGTGTGGGGGGGGGTCCCATGTTGGGGTTTTCACCATTTTCTTTGTATTATGTCTATGTATTACCTGTATAAAGTGCATTGAGTCACCTTTTGTTGTGAGTTGGAGCTATATAAACAAAGTCTCTGTCAGTACTCTTGCTGCAGCAACTGAAGGCTTTTCAGGGAGTTTTAGTCCAGCTGAAAAGTAATATATACATTAATTAATTTCTCATCATCACTCTGAGACAGGACATTTCTCATTTTAGAGATGTTGCACAAATGGAAGAACGCAGTCTTACATATTTGTTTAATATGTGCATTGAAGGACATGTCCTGGTCAAAAATGACTCCAAGGTTCCTCACAGCGTTACTGGAGGCCAAGGTAATGCCATCCAGAGTAAGAATCTGCTTAGAGACCATATTTCTAAGCTTTTCAGGGCCGAGTACAATAACCTCAGTTTGATCTGAATTAAGAAGCAGAAAATTAGAGGTCCTCCCAAAAGGCCATTCCTTTACAACTTTAAGACATTCCTGCAGTTCGATTAATTGGTGTGTGTTATCTGGCTTCAAGATGGATAATGTTGGGTATCATTTGCATAGCAGTGAAAATGAGTCAGAGAGATAAGATGACTCCACCATCAGCATCAGTAAGAAGATCACTTTTCACCTTCACCAAAGCTGAACGGACGGCAGTCGGGGAGCTGGTCCTGACTGTTGTCTGTGCTTATGCGTTTGTGACAGTTCAGAGTACACGACCTCATTGGAATCCTTCGTGGTACTTTAGAGCGCTCCACATGGGGACTCTGTTGTCTTAGTGGGAGACTTCAATGCTCATAATGGCAACGACAGTAAGACCTGGAGGGCCAATGAGGTGAATGACCTGGCAGATCTAAACCAGAGCGGTGTTCTGTTCCTGGACTTCAGTGCAAACAGCATTGTCTCATCAGATCTGTGGCCACCTTGATGCTTTGGAGGAAGTAATTGCCAAAGTTAACTATCAATTGGAGAAAAACAGTCTAAATAAATATCAGTGGTATTGAAAGTCGCTCTACATAATGTTACATCTATGAAATTGTTATTTTTTCTCTAATGGTTAAAATTTTATTTGTGAAGGAGTTATTAAAGTCATTACTAGTTAACGTTAAAGGGATGGTTGGCTCAACAGAGCTCTGACTGTTTGTCAGCCTGGCTACAGAGCTGCAGAGAAACCTGGGGTTGTTCTTATTTTCTTCCATCAGTGAGGAATAGTACGATGTTCTGGCTTTGCTGAGGGCTTTCTTATAAAGCAGCAAACTATTTCTACAGGCTAAATGATGATGAAATTAGCAAGACACCATTTCCTCTCCAGCCTACGAGTCATCTGCTTTAAGGTGTGTGTTTGAGAGCTGCATCATGGAGTACAGTACTTTTGATGTGAGGCTTTTTCAGAAGAGCTACAGTATCCAGAGTCGCAGTGAAGAAGTTCAATTATTAATAAGATAAGCAACTTCTGTGGGAGTGGAGTTCAGGTATCTGCTCTGCACTGTGTTGGGATTTAAAGAAGATAACAGTGGAGGAATTGTTTTTCACAAAGGCCGTTCATAAGACTGATATTAATTTATGCATTTTTATTTCTGTCAAATCATGTTTTGTGAATTGCTTTTGCTATTGTACCCAACCTTTACACATAAGAGCAACTTTTGACACATTAAAAGCCATGACAGTTAAACATGTAAGCTGGTCACTACTACACTGGTAACTGTCAGTCTGAGTGACAGCAGCAACTCTCTCAAGGAACTGATAGTGTCTAAATATATGCAAATGAGAAAAGTGATGAATAAATATGAAATATAGTTTCTGCTTTGTTATGTAGAGGCCAGGACACGTGATCATGTGTATAAGGGGTGCAATACATGCTCGCATATTTAGCAGTACTGGTTTGTGAATAATGTGTACAGAGTGAGAGGATAAGGCTGCAATGCTGCCAGTTTTGTATTTCTTTCTTTTTTATTACCAGGAAATGCTGTGCAGAGCCAAATCACCAATCCTTTCAACAATATTCACACGTGCTCTGTGTGTATTGAAACTTGGATTTATCTGATTTTTCTGTGCTCTGGTGTTTTCTTGTTGTCTGAAAAATAAAAACATTTCCAGAAGCCACTGAGCGACAGGGAATGTAGAACTTTATCTTTTGTATATGACAGCTTTGTACTAAGCTCTAAATATGTGATCACAAGCAACAAACAGATAATAACAGACTTTTAAAACCAGGGTGTGTGAATGCTGATTGATCTTTTTATTTATGTATTTATTTTTAATCCTACGGGAACACAGGTTGTGCTGTACCAGCAAAAGATATTTTACAGGATCATCATTAATAGATCGAACGCGTGACATATGATCACAATTTGTCAGCTTTTCTGATGATTTGGGAGTACCCGAAGAGCCTGTGGATTTAGGTAGATGATCATTTCTCAGACTTCTGATCGAAGCTTTGTGCCTGTCTCCAATGTTTGAGGCTAAACTTGATAGTACTGGTATATATTGATTTCAAGTTGATATCAGGTGCTGCACTTTAAACAATCATTTGTCAATATCACTTTTGTATGATCAGTTCTTGTCAAGCATCTCGTATGGACGCAGTGTCACACTTTCACTACTTCGAGCCATGAGGGAGAACAGGCAGAGTAAGCCCTGCACACTCTTCTCTTGCTTTGTTGATGGCCCAGATTCAGATTTTAAAAATTTGGAAAAATTAAAAAGGTACAACTGATTTCCCAGTTGGTGAATATGTTATGTTATTACGACCATCTCATTCCACTCACGTGAATTAGGGCCTTCATTTTTTGTGTGTTTTCTATTTGCAGGTTAAAGAGTGTAAATTCTTTGAAGATCTGATCGCAGCAGCTGGCTGCCTGGAAGACAAGAATCTGCTTGTACATGACATTGTTGTGTTCCAATGCACAAAGAGGCATGTATGTGTTTACTTATTTATTATTGTTCAATAAGTGACTCAAACGCAGGCAGATTGCCTTGTTTTCTGGGTTTTTGGTGGGACATTTCTTTGTGCATAGCTAGAGCATAACAGGTGACCACATGACATGAAAAATACAGGTTTGGGATATGCACTTGAATAATGTGAATAATCTAAGCTAAATGTTTGTGATTACTTTATCGCCTTTGATCCATTCATTTTTATTTAAAAGACAAACTTTTAAAAAAGTATATGCACCAATAAAAACACTTGTTTCCATACTTCATATTGGACCTGCCTGTGCTGTGATTGGACGCTGTGTTTTTGAATTTGAATCAATTATTTTTATACAAGTGTACAAATGCTCTCAAGGTGAATGGTAGGAGGTAAAACTAATGACAATGAATTTAAATGTAAAGATTCACTAACAGTGATATTATTCTGACAGTAACACGACCTGGAAGTTCGAGCTTTTAGTAATAACATAAAATGGTCACATGTTCAATAAAGTTTCTCATTAACTATAACTGTATAAAACTCATGAACTGGATGTAAATCTATCTGTGGACCTTTTTTAAAAATAAATAAAATTGTTTGGTAGAGATGTGGCATATGTGCATGGCTCATATAAAACTCTCACACATTGGCACACATGAAAAGACAAAAGAAAAGACAAGAAATTCTAGTATTCTAACCATGACTCAGAACTCCAATCTGGCTTTGTTTTACAGGAGAATTGATACAAATTTGCCATTTCACTCTATTTTTGTATTTCTAACACTGACCTTACTTTTACACCTATGCATACGTCTTCATTGTGCCACAGTCTTGTAGTGAGGTGATGACAGTAACGTCTCCTGAGCACCTCCTATTTTTCACTAGTTCTAAGATTAAACTAAGCACGTTCCCAATAATGCTGTAAATGAGTGGTTTTTATGCGTAATAAACAAGGAACAACCAAACCCAAGCCTTTTTTTTCAGTGAATATGCACATTGGTTAATTTTTTTCTTTGTTTTTGGCTTTTATTTCCTGGTGTTCTGCTTTAATATTGTTTATCTGTGTCTGGGGTTGTGTCTGGGGATGGGCGTCCAGGTACACACCGGCTCACTCCTTGGCGGCCGCTTGTCGGGGCCTGGGGCCTGGGGCTCGCTTGGGCCCCTTTGGAGGTGGGGTGCCCCCGGCCTCTCGGCCTGGGGCTCGGTCACTCAGGCACAGCTGGGGGCCGGCGGAGCTCACGGGCGCGTCACTGCAACTCCCCCTGGCTTCTGCTCCGCGGCTGCTGAGTGAGCCCTCATCTGGGACTCTCCTCAGCTCTTTCTGGGACAGTGGCGCGGCTGCCCCTCTGTTGGTCTTCCATGGTCTCTTGTGTTCTGGGGGCCTCTGGATGTCTGGAGTTTTGATCTCCTCCATACCCGCTTCACACCCTGGAGGACGAGGCTGTGGCCCCCCCACACTCCCTAGCAGATCATTACATGGAGAAACCTTTGGAATGCAAGCATGCTGATCCACACAGGTATGCACACATGGGTATTCACAGACGCGGACTAAAGCTTTCTTGGCTGCTGCCTCAAAGCACACTGTGCGCTGTCTATCTTGCGTGCTGCACAATATCGTTTATTATTTAGTAAATATTGATATCTATGACTAGCTAGTTTATTGTGATGGTGCTTTGTTTTCTCTATTATTATGTTGCTCTCTGTTGTTTGCTGTCTCCTCTGTTTGTTTTTGTTTGTTTGTTTGTTTGTTTTTTTTCTCCATACAGGTGACCCAGGAGTTCTTTTTTTTTTTTTCTCTCTTCCCCCCCCTTCTCACCGTCTCTTCTCCCCTTTGGTTTTCCTTCTTTCTCTCCCCCTCTTTCTCTCATTCATTCCCCCTGTCCTATTTATAAAAAAAAAAAAAAATGACAAAGGATGAACTGAAGCTCTGCCATCACGTAATGTCGCATACTGCTGTTTCTGATGTCATACAGGAAAAAAAAAAAAAAAATTGTTTATCTGAGTTACTGACTGCATTACAGCTTTCGTGCAATTCTCACAGCATTACAATTAATGCAGTTCTCAAATCACACTTTTATTATTTTACTCACACGTTTACTGTGCACTTCTCACTTGAATCTGACAACTCATCAGAGCAGTTTGCACTTTTGTGAATCATAACTCTGGGTCACTGAGGTTCCTGAATACTTAACAGCATTGTATTCACGTTTTCAATCATGACTTCAAACCTTTTTCAAATATGTTTGAAAGAACAAACACAGTAACACACTTTCAGCAGTTTATTGCAACAAATAGAAACACAAACTTTCATTTTTGTGTCAAAGCTGTTCATCCAAATTTCCAATTTGTCAGGTGAACTGAACTTCAGGTAAGAAGTTATGACTTGCAGTGCATCTGGGTCAGATATGAACCAAGTTTAGGTGGAGTTTATTTTCGTTGTGCTGACTTTTTCGTACTGCGTGCTAGCTAGCATGACGGAGTTTCTATACAGCTGGGTGGTGCTATGATACTGATGTTGAACTTTATTTTGTTCATAAGGTTAATTATTATGATGCAAACCATCCCCTAAAAAAAGAATCGTCTCGTATTCAGAGAAAATATTTCGCGTTTCGTATTGAGCTGAGAAGGAACACAGTTTGTCCCGACTTCAGCTACAATGGACAAAGACACAAAGCTGGAGTTATTCTGTGTTTACGCTGCACAGCTGCCTCTTCTCTCCTGTTTCTACCGGTACTTCAATCATGAAACTGATCAATGATCAGCTGATCGGCTTTTCTCTCTTGTTTGTTTATCGCTCACTTTGTGCCAGAAAGAGGAAACCAGCAGATGTCGCGGTAAACAACAGCAGCACGTTTAAGCTTGATCAGCTGTTGTTAGAATTTATTTAATATTAATTTCTAGTATCAGCTGATGTTTGCTGGAGTCACAGCTGTAAAGCTGCTGGTCATGATATGGTTTGGTTATCTGGTGAGAGGGAAACATGAAGATGAAACCAGGAGATGTCCTTACTGAATCATCAGAGCTGTGATGGAGAAACAGGTTTAGGTGACATGAATGAGTTGAAGGGAAGTTATGAACGGTTTCTGAGAGACAAATATCACCAGGGTCCTTTTTTAGGTAGCTGACAGCTGGTAACTGTGCAGGGGCGGGTCTAGCAAAGTGTTGCCAGGGGGGCATGTAGGGCATTAACAGGGAGAGGGGGGCACAAAGACATACTTTTCTTTCTTATTCTCATTTAAAATGTCTCACTTTTAATAAATAATTATCTGAATCTTACAACCAACGATTGATAGATTGATACATATATACCATCAGAACAGTGAACATCACTGTCACAACAGCGTTTGTTTTCATTTAAAGGCTTATAATGGTGGGCCGGTCTCTAGTCAAAATGCCCGGGCCAATTTTCTGTCCCAGTCCAGCTCTGTATGCAGCTCATCTGCAGTCTGGTGTTGCCTACATCTTCCTATTCAGAAGGTAGAATTTCCGAGTTCTGAGTACAATCAAAGCACCACGACTGCAGTTTTTGTGTTGGATGTAAAAGGCGCACATGACTCTGTGACGTAGGCTAGAATCATGGCAGCAGTCAACGACGGTCCAGGCGTGGGATTTCTCTCGTGGAAATATGCACATTATCTTTTCCTTTCTATTGGTAGGTGGCACAGTGCACTGTGGCAGGATAGTGCTAACATGTAAGCAAGCTAGAAGACTTACAGTCTTGCTGGGTATCCAGTTACGGAAGCAACAGATTAACAAGAGAATTCTGAGTAAAACCAAAGTTACTTTCCCTAGTAACTAGTTACTTTGAAAGTAACGAGTAACTTGAAGTAACTGAGTTACTTTTGATAGAAGTAACTAGTAATGTAACTAAGTTACTAATTTAAACTAACTTACTCAACACTGCTTGTTTGTAATGAGTGTTTAAGATACTGTTACTTTCATTTCAGATCAAAGCAGTCTGAGCATTCTGTTATAACTCAGAACTGCTGCTCACTGGATAGTTTCCCATTTCAGACCATTCCCTGTAAACCCTGTGATGGTTGTGTGGGAAAGTCCCAGAACATCAACAATGTCTGAAATGCTCAAACCAGCCCGTCCGACATCGACAACCACGCTCAGTCATCTTTCTTCCTTATTCTGATGCTTGGTTTGGCGGTCACGACTATGTCCACATGCCTAAATGCAATGATGTGAAAGGCTGATTAGATATTTTGATTACTGCGATGAGCAGTGGATCAGTCGTATTTAGTAAAGTGATTACATTAGTTTGCTTTTTTTTCCCATTCCACCAGTTTTGTAAAGTTTCAGAAACATCCTTCACGTTTCATTTGTTTCTGAAAAACTACATTAATCCCACATTTATGCAGAACTCTTTCTGGGTTTGAGAAAAGAAAGAAACATTTTGATGACTTAGTCTTTAAAGGGTGCTGAAAGCTTTTTATTCATTCATCACAGAGTTGAAGTGATTGACTATTCATGCTCTGACATATGTGAAAAACCTTTGGATTGTTGGAGCGCCTTTTATAAAATACGTCCCATTTCTTTTCTGCCGTGAGAATTGAGCATTGAGCAAAACTGTAATTCAGCCTACAAACTTTACAGATGACAATACAACCGATAGGATCCAAAGGATTCCCTGTCAACATCTCTGTTTCAGGCACCAGAGGACGTGTGTCCATGATTGATCATGTGACTGCAGCAAATGGCAGCTGTCACAGAACAATTGGTAGGAGTGGCTCAGGAAGCGGAGACGGTCATCTACTAACTGGAAGTCTGGTGGTTTGATCCCTGACAGCTTTGGTCTGCTGAACTGTGGACGTTAGCTAGAAAGTGCTTCGATGATGTGTTCATTTATACACACGGTCCAATTAAAAAGTGCTTAGACTCACATGTTAAAATGAGTGTTTACAGCCTACTACACAAATAATTAGGGCCTTTGCAATTTTTAAAAATAATTCATCTATTTGAAAAAAGTTGTCCATAAAGTTAAGAACACTTAGTCACTGATAGGACTTCTCCACCTTTTGTATTTTCATGGAATGGTGTGACCAAAAACCTCACTTGCTGTGTGGTACAGACCATCCAGGCACTTTGTGCTTCTGGTGAGTGAAACTCGTATTTTATCAGTGCTAAAAACAGACGTTTGTCTGTGCATTGCAGCTGCACAGTTCATGATTAACCATCATGATAGGAGTCAAGGGCTCATGTTTTAATTTGTCCTGTTTTATGTTCCTGCCCTGGAGTAATTGAAACATTATCTTTTGGAGTAAAAAGCTTCTGTGTTCATTGTGGGCCATGATATATGTGCTGCACACTATGTGTCTCCGTTTGCCTCACAATAGTTTATCTAGTCGCTGCACTAATGTAGTGTTTGATTTACTTTGGCGTCTGGAAATCAGATTACAGAGATCCTTTTTGAAAAGAAATGGTTAACAGACTTTTAATTTGACTTCTGTGAATGTCTTGGAAAAGACAAATGTGATATTAAGTATAGGCAGAAAAACAGTGCGATATTAAGACTAAGAAAAGAACAATTTTGTGTTTTGGTGGCTCGGTGCTGGTCCTGAAGGCTTATGTGAAAAATGAACTGGTGTTTTTTGTGAATAGTAAATGAGAGCCTTGTATCAAAAGCAGAGTTCTTAGACAGAAATAACACCAAATATTTATATTTGTGATGCAGACATGAGGTCTGGTCAGCTGTTGTTGGGTCTGTTAAGTTGACTCTTGGACCACTACAGGACACTTTGTGCTCTGCTGGACAGGACTGGCTTGATTGGGCTGACCCAAGCTGTCTATAGCAGACAGGATGGAGGAGAAGAAGTGTTCATTGTGGGCCTGCAGCATTTCTGACTGACTCTCAATCAGGAGCAGGGTGTCTCTTAAAACTGTAAAAGAGAAGAGAGGAAGAACAGTCAGACTCAGTGAGAAAACAAGTATTTAGTTTCCGTATTTCTTAGTGAGCATGCTGTAACAGACTGACATGGAGAGGTGCTGTTGATGCAGCTGAGCAGTAGCTGTCCCGTATTCAGAACGCAGGAGGCCAGCGGCTGATGGCTGCTAAGTTCTCTCTGAAAGCTCTGACAACAAAAGAGCCGAGTGAGTGGACCAGAAAACGCATGAAGTGATGAACGATGCAGTTTTTATGTCTGTGAAGGTTCTCAGTTTTTACTGTTCAAAGTTCACATTAGACTTAACCTTAGATATAAACTATGACCTACAGATATCTGGGTGGTGCTGACAGGATTCATTTATTCAACTAAATCTAAGCATGAACTACCTCATTTCTTATCCAACAGATTTCTCTGTTTTAAAATGGATCAATGGAGCTGGCGTGACAGCCCACAGCTGGCGTGACAGCCCACAGCTGGCGTGACAGCCCACAGCTAGACCTAGAGCACCATTCTGTGGAAAATTAAAAATCTCTAACCTGCCTTCCATAAGCTCCATTATTAATCATAATAACTGCTTTACAAGCCTTAACATAAACACCTTTCTGACAGCCTGGTGGGAATTTAAAAAACAAAAACAAAATCTAAATCTAAAAATCTAAACTAACATGCATTTGGAGCAGTCCAGATGTCAGCGAGAAAAAGAGCAGCTGAATTTTGAGCTAACTGCAGTTTATGGAGAGATTTGTGTTAGACCATGGAGAAGAATTACAGTAATCTAAACGAGATGTGACGAGAGCATTGACAGGTATGGCAGTGCTGTTTGGAGTAAGTGAAGGATGAAGGCGGTTAGTATTACTAAAATGAAAACGTCTAGCAGAGGCCCCAGTCCGCGAGATCTTCAACGCACACCTCCGGCAGAGCTTCAACAGCATTCCGAGGGAGACTGGGGACATTGAGTCCGAATGGACCATGTTCAGCGCCTCCATTGCCGAAGCTGCTGCATTGAGCTGCGGCCGCAAGGTGGTTGGTGCCTGCCGTGGTGGTAATCCCCGAACCAAATGGTGGACACCAGAGGTGAAGGGAGCCACCAGGCTGAAGAAGGAGTCCTATCGGGCTTGGTTAGCCTGTGGGACTCCGGAGGCAGCCGACAGGTATCGACAGGCCAAGCGTAATGCGGCTCGGGCAGTGGCTGAAGCAAAAACTCGGGTGTGGGAGGAGTTCGGAGAGGCCATGGAAAAAGACTTTCGGGCTGCCTCGAAGAGATTCTGGCAAACCGTCAGACGTCTCAGGAGGGGAAAGCGGTGCTCTACCTGCACTGTGTATAGTGCTGGCGGAGCGCTGCTGACGTCGACTGAGAAAATTGTCAGGCGGTGGAAGGAATACTTCGAGGACCTCCTTAATCCCACTGACACGTCTTCCGAGGAGGAAGCAGAGTCTGGGGATGAGGGGAATGACCCGCCAATTTCCGGGGGCGAGGTCACTGAGGCAGTTAAACAACTCCTTGGTGGCAGAGCCCCTGGTGTTGATGAGGTCCGCCCCGAGTTCCTGAAGGCTCTGGACGTTGTAGGGCTGTCCTGGTTGACACGCCTCTGCAATGTTGCGTGGAGATCAGGGGCAGTACCTGTGGACTGGCAGACCGGGGTGGTGGTCCCCATCTTCAAGAAAGGGGACCGGAGGGTGTGTTCCAACTACAGGGGGATCACACTCCTTAGCCTCCCTGGGAAAGTCTATGCCAGGGTGCTGGAAAGGAGAGTTCGTCCGTTAGTCGAACCTCGGATACAGGAGGAACAATGCGGTTTTCGTCCTGGTTGCGGAACACTGGACCAGCTCTTTATCCTCTCCAGGATACTTGAGGGTGCATGGGAGTTTGCCCAACCAGTCTACATGTGTTTTGTGGACTTGGAGAAGGCATTCGACCGTGTCCCTCGGGGTGTCCTGTGGGAGGTGTTGCGGGAATATGGGGTGTCTGGCCCATTGCTACGGGCCATTCGATCCCTATACAACCGTTGCAAGAGCTTGGTTCGCATTGCCGGCAATAAGTCGGACTCGTTCCCGGTGGGTGATGGGCTCCACCAGGGCTGCCCTTTGTCTCCGGTTCTGTTCATAATTTTTATGGACAGGATTTCTAGGCGCAGCCAAGTGGTGGAGGGCTTTCGCTTTGTTGGCCTCAGAATCTCATCTCTGATTTTTGCAGATGATGTGGTTCTGTTGGCTTCATCGGGTGAGGGCCTCCAGCTCGCACTGGAGCGGTTCGCAGCCGAGTGTGAAGCAGCGGGAATGAGGATCAGCACCTCCAAATCTGAGGCCATGGTTCTCAGCCGGAAAAGGGTGGAGTGCCCACTCCGGGTCGGGGATGAGTTCCTGCCCCAAGTGGAGGAGTTCAAGTATCTCGGGGTCTTGTTTGCGAGTGATGGGAGAAGGGAGCCGGAGATCGACAGACGGATTGGGGCTGCAGCTGCAGTAATGCGGACGCTGCACCGGTCCGTCGTGGTGAAGAGGGAGCTGAGTGTAAAAGCGAAGCTCTCAATTTACCGGTCGATCTACGTCCCTACCCTCACCTATGGCCACGAGCTGTGGTTAGTGACCGAAAGAACGAGATCGCGGATACAAGCGGCAGAAATGAGCTTCCTCCGAAGGGTGGCTGGCCTCTCCCTTAGAGATAGGGTGAGAAGTTCGGCCATCCGGGAGGGGCTCAGAGTAGAGCAGCTGCTGCTCCACATCGAAAGGAGCCAGCTGAGGTGGTTCGGGCATCTGACAAGGATGCCCCCTGGGCGCCTCCTGGGTGAGGTGTTCCAGGCATGTCCCACCGGGAGGAGGCCCCGGGGCAGACCCAGGACACGCTGGAGAGATTATATCTCTCGGCTGGCCTGGGAACGCCTTGGTATTCCCCCGGATAAGCTGGAGGAGGTGGCTGGGGAGAGGGAGGTCTGGGCCTCTTTGCTTAGGCTGCTGCCCCCGCGACCTGGCCTCGGATAAAGTGGATGAAGATGGATGGATGGATGGATGGATGGATGAATGATGTGATTTATATGGGCTGTGAAGGATGACACCCAGACTCTTAACCTGAGTTATCAATGGATGGTGAAAAACTGTCAGAACTTTAGTTATGAGTAAATCAAACCTTGATTTCACTTAATCAGAAATAGATGTGGGTTTGGAAGAGAAGTAGAGCTGGGCATCATCTGTGCAGCAGTGAAACTGGATGTTATATTTCTTGAAAATATTACCTAGAGGTAGAGCTGGGCGATATGAGATTTTTTCATATCACGATATGTTTTTTTCATTTCAGGCGATAACGATATATATCACGATATAAGCCAAATAACTATATTTGTAAGATTTAAATGTGCCGTTGCTCACAAGTAAAATGTGAAATAATCAGCAGCTTGTTTTTAATTTAAATATTTATTTCCCATAATAAGTTCAACAGGGTAGATGTACTTAAGGAACATGAGACTTTTTCAGATAAATAAAGGCAAATATTACAAACTACACAAAAGGCAGCCGCTAAAGCGTTTAAGTTTCAAAATAGAACAAACGAAACAGACTAAATTGTCAATTCCACTTAGAAACAAAATATTAATTCTAAAAATAAATCTTAGTTTGTTTTACAGAAGAACAGACAAAACTGACTAACTTTTGTCAATATCAAATAAACTGAGAACTAAAAGGAAATTCTCAATCTCTCCTTGTTGTATAGCTGAGCTTTTCAAACAGTTTTAACAGTTACTTTAGTCTGACAAAAGCCGAATGACGAATTAGCGCTTCCAGTCAGAGACTGAGGCTACGTCCACACGTACACGGGTATTTTTGAAAACGGAGATTTTCCGTTTTCGTTTAAAAAAATAATCCCGTCCACACATAAAGGCAGAAATGAAGGAAAACGCTGCTATGAACATGCCAAAGCAGCAGGTGGCGCTAGATTCCTAACCGTGCAGAAATGTTGGCCAATCAGAAGTCTAGAAGCCTCGGTGGGAAAAAGTAAACAAAGCTGGGGCATAGAAGCAGAACAGAGTCGCATGTGTGGACGGACAGTAACTGTGTGTATGTAAGCATTTAAACACTGCAGAGAGTAGAATTAACAGTAACAGTATTGTAGAAATTCATTTCACCGAAACAATAACGTGGCGCACAGTGTGACGCATGCACCAGTTCATTGTATTTGCAGACTTGCTTTCGGCACAATTTACAGTGCACGCTACTCTGTTTTTTGTCAGACTTGAAATAGCCGAAATACCTTCACACTACGGAACTTCTATGGCTCTTCCGTTCGACAATCTCTCCGGCATTGGAACCATCATCTGTTTTCTCTTCGGTCACGCTCGGTTGATTTTTCTAGTCGGCACACTCATTTCCTCCATTACCCGCTGGCTGCTTCCCAAACAAACACACGTGCGGCTTGGCACTTGTGCTGTACGTAACAAGTCACGCGACGTGACGCTGCGGCTGTGATTGGTTCGGCTCTGCGCTACTTAATTTGGATTGGCTGGTCTTTTTTTTTTTTTTTTTTTTTAAGAGGACAAGAGCGGCGAGGTCTATCGCGATAGTTTAATTTCTCTATCGAGTAAAAGTTATATTGCGATACATATCGTTATCGTTCTATCGCCCAGCTCTACCTAGAGGTAGGAGAAATAATAAAAACCAAAGGCCCCAGGAGAGAGCCTTGGGGAACACCAGAGTTAACTGGTGTAGACAGTGAAAAGATCATTTGAGGTGTTTCTGTACTATGAAATGAATGAAGCCAGATTCAAATTGTTCATACACGTTATTTCCAGGGGGGCGTCTATGAACCTGTGTAGCCACTCCTTCTTTTTTTTTTTACCTAAAACCTTCGATTAGTTCAGAAAGCTCTCAATGCTCCCCCCAGCAAGCTACCGGCTTCAGTGTCTATAACCCAGTGTGAACTCTCAGGTCATCAGGTGCAGATGTTTTAAGTCTTCCCATGATGATCTAAGTGTGCTGCAGGTGCTTTCAGTTACTGTAGTCCTGTTCTTTGGCACAAGCTTCCTGCTGAGCTGAGGTGTGCATTTCAAAAACAGACTCAAACCATTGTGTTCTCACAGTAGCTGTCTGTGTGTGTGCACATTTGTAAACTTACACCTTTTCTTGTCTTCATTGTAAACATATATAGGTTTTTATGTTTGCTGTTGGGAACGTGGATTTTGAATGTGATGAAATGTGTCATTTAAACAAACTTGCTATCGCCACTGAACTGCTTAATTCATCAAACAAAGGATTTCTCTGTATTACAAATCAATTAACAATTAACATGCACACTGATAAAACTTTCAGTAGTGCTGCTTTAGCCTGTGTGAAACAGACACAGTAACGTTTTTCAGGGCAGGACTGTGTGTTTGCTGCCAGTGTAACAACTCGAGAGGCTCAGCCTTCACCTGGTAGTCAGCCAGAGATGACTTCCCACGATCCACGTCCACAGTGGGTTCAGTCAGCAGCTCCATCTTCTCTGACATGGCATTCAGCTGCTGGATGAGCAGCTCCAGGTGAGAACAGAAGACCTGGAACATACAGTACAGGGAGTGCAGAATTATTAGGCAAATGAGTATTTTGTCCACATCATCCTCTTCATGCATGTTGTCTTACTCCAAGCTGTATAGGCTCGAAAGCCTACTACCAATTAAGCATATTAGGTGATGTGCATCTCTGTAATGAGAAGGGGTGTGGTCTAATGACATCAACACCCTATATCAGGTGTGCATAATTATTAGGCAACGTCCTTTCCTTTGGCAAAATGGGTCAAAAGAAGGACTTGACAGGCTCAGAAAAGTCAAAAGTAGTGAGATATCTTGCAGAGGGATGCAGCAGTCTCAAAATTGCAAAGCTTCTGAAGCGTGATCATCGAACAATCAAGCGTTTCATTCAAAATAGTCAACAGGGTCGCAAGAAGCGTGTGGAAAAACCAAGGCGCCAAATAACTGCCCATGAACTGAGAAAAGTCAAGCGTGCATCTGCCAAGATGCCACTTGCCACCAGTTTGGCCATATTTCAGAGCTGCAACATCACTGGAGTGCCCAAAAGCACAAGGTGTGCAATACTCAGAGACATGGCCAAGGTAAGAAAGGCTGAAAGACGACCACCACTGAACAAGACACACAAGCTGAAACGTCAAGACTGGGCCAAGAAATATCTCAAGACTGGTTTTTCTAAGGTTTTATGGACTGATGAAATGAGAGTGAGTCTTGATGGGCCAGATGGATGGGCCCGTGGCTGGATTGGTAAAGGGCAGAGAGCTCCAGTCCCACTCAGACGCCAGCAAGGTGGAGGTGGAGTACTGGTTTGGGCTGGTATCATCAAAGATGAGCTTGTGGGGCCTTTTCGGGTTGAGGATGGAGTCAAGCTCAACTCCCAGTCCTACTGCCAGTTTCTGGAAGACACCTTCTTCAAGCAGTGGTACAGGAAGAAGTCTGCATCCTTCAAGAAAAACATGATTTTCATGCAGGACAATGCTCCATCACACGCGTCCAAGTACTCCACAGCGTGGCTGGCAAGAAAGGGTATAAAAGAAGAAAAACTAATGACATGGCCTCCTTGTTCACCTGATCTGAACCCCATTGAGAACCTGTGGTCCATCATCAAATGTGAGATTTACAAGGAGGGAAAACAGTACACCTCTCTGAACAGTGTCTGGGAGGCTGTGGTTGCTGCTGCACGCAATGTTGATGGTGAACAGATCAAAACACTGACAGAATCCATGGATGGCAGGCTTTTGAGTGTCCTTGCAAAGAAAGGTGGCTATATTGGTGGCTGATTTGTTTTTGTTTTGTTTTTGAATGTCAGAAATGTATATTTGTGAATGTGGAGATGTTATATTGGTTTCACTGGTAAAAATAAATAATTGAAATGGGTATATATTTGTTTTTTGTTAAGTTGCCTAATAATTATGCACAGTAATAGTCACCTGCACACACAGATATCCCCCTAAAATAGCTACAACTAAAAACAAACTAAAAAACTACTTCCACAAACATTCAGCTTTGATATTAATGAGTTTTTTGGGTTCATTGAGAACATGGTTGTTGTTCAACAATAACATTATTCCTCACAAATACAACTTGCCTAATAATTCTGCACTCCCTGTACAAGAGCAGATGCTGCTGGTGCAATAAGCTGTAGTTTTACGTCCAATGGATGATGATCTGATTAGTCGACTAATCGCAAAAATAATCTGTGACTAGTCGACTATCAAAAATAATCGTTTGTGGCAGCCCTACAGTACATATTATTCATGGTGCTTTTAATCATATAATGGTTGAAATATTGGAATACACAGATACATATCATTGAGAAATTCAAACAAAGTCACACAGTACAGAACAAGCCTGGCAGAGGAAGGAAGTGAAAGATTTAAAAGATTCTGGAAAGAAAACCAGTGAGAGATGTCCAAAGACCCCAGAACTAAGGATGGGTATTGATACGATTTTCATGATTCCGATTCCATTTTCGATTCAATTCTTTATCGATTCTTTATTGATTCTTTTTTAAAAAGGAGAACACTAAGGTCGATTAGCTTAGAACTTTGTTTTATATCTTCTCTTTGAACAAGATAGAAATTTAGGAGTAACATGGCCTTACAAACCCAACAGTGAGATCTTAAGAGATCTCTTCAGTGGGTGTCACAGGGCCCCCAGGAAAAAATTGTAAATGTAAAATAATAAAATAAATATTCTTCTGTAGCAATTACACAAGAATATCCAGTAATGTCCCTGCCTACAATTAAACACATTTACTTACTTTACTGAAAATCATCTGCTGTGGCAAACGGCTGCAAGCCTTTGACCACAAACTGAGTCTCTGCTCGGTGACATTCGTCTATCCTGCCTGAAAGGAGACGCTACCGGTAGACTGCAGCAAGAACTGCCAGCATCTGAGCCAGACTCTGTCTCATCATGGTCACTAAATGCACAGTGATGGCAGGTTTGTAATAAGGCAGATCGCGCTAACATAATATGCACTGTTGTTGATTATTTACCTGCTGCATTAACGGGAGAGGACGTGCAAACGTTACCGCTGCTGCTGGGTTGAGATTCATGGAATTAAAAACACGACATTCATTTAAGGTCATCGCGTGTTTTGTGAGCAAATGCTTTTGCATATTCGTAGTGTTTCCTCCCTTAAATGAAATATAAATATATATATAAATACCTTGGAGTTCACATTGACAATAAACTGGACTGGGCTAAAAACACCACAGCACTTTACAGGAAGGGCCAGAGTCGTCTCTAGTTTTTGAGGCGACTGAGGTCCTTCAACATCTGCCAGAAAATGCTGAGGATTTTCTATGAGTCTGTTGTGGCCAGTGCGATCCTCTATGCTGTTGCATGCTGGGGGAGCAGGCTGAGGGCAGCAGATGCCAACAGACTCAATAAACTGATCCGTAAGGCCAGCAATGTTGTGGGGATGGAGCTGGACTCCCTCAAGGTGGTGTCGGAGAGGCGGATGCTGTCCAAGATAAAGACAATGTTGGATAACACCTCCCACCCACTCCATGACATGCTGGTCAGTCACAGGAGCTCGTTCAGTGAGAGACTGAGATTACCGAAAAGCACCACTGAACGACACAGGAAATCATTCCTGCCTGTGGCCATCTCCCTGTACAACGCATCCACTTAACACACTGTTTGCTGCTACAACTACACATGTTTCTTTTCCAGCTATTTATTTATGAGTGACTTATGTATGTATGTATGTATATGTATATATTGTACTATTTTTAGTTAGTGTATTGTCTGTCTTGTCTTAATGTTGGTTTAAAATGGAGCACTGTAACAAAAAATAATTTCCCCCAGGGATCAATAAAGTATTCTGATTCTGATTCTGATACTTTGCAAGTATTGCAAGTTGCCCTGTTGTCATCCGTTCTTGTAAAGTATGACCAAACTTTTGAGCGTTTGAGCCACTGTGTTTCCTGCCAGGTAAATGACGCTCCGCAACGTGGTGACGTCATTCGGGGCGACTGGAATCGATAAGGGAATTGTTTGCAAAAACGGCAAACACTTCCAAGGAACTGAAACAGTGGGAACCGGTTCTCAACAAGAACCGGGTTTCGAAACCCATCCCTACCCAGAACAGCTGCAAAGAGACTAGTGAGGGACTTAAAGAGTGGAGGAAAGCTAGGAGACATAACTTAAACATAAAAACAGACTGAATTACTAGAACTTTAAGTCAAGGTTATAAAAAACTTCAAACAAAAGAGCAAACATTATAACTTAATACTGTTGAGTTCTAAGGATATCAGCAGTTCAGCTGATATTTGTTCACCTATTATAAAGCTAAGTTATCATAACTAACTGCCTGACGATGGATACAACAGAAACAGGAGAACAAACCAGCTGCTCTCCGCTGAACGATTCATGATGTACTCTGAGTGGCAGGGGAGCAACATGAGGACACTGTCACGGTAAATGTGTCGCAAATGTAAGAAAAACATCTGAACTTTTTAAATTTTCTGTTTAGTTTTTGTGTGTGTGTTTTAAACACAGTAACGGCTTCAGCCTTGTTATTGTTTGGTGGCCCTGGTCCTTTTGCTCGAGCCACTATGATGTGTTGACGCATATGAATGACTTTGAGTTTGCTTGTGCTGCAGTTAAAGTGAAGCTTAGAGGATAAAATGACACAGCTTTTTAATAAGAAGGCTGAAGACCAGACTGTTGACCCTGGGGCTTTGGGTTTTGGCACTGATGCCCGTGATAGGTTCACCTTTCCAGTCAAGGCTTAGTGGACCTTTCACTATTAAAAGCACTTTATTAGACAGGGACTACTTGATGCAAACACCAGAGAAGAGGAATAATCAGTGGTCATGTAAACCTCTTAAAGCGCCATAATACTGCTACTTCTCTTCCTGAACTAAGCAGTGATAGCCACTCCATACAAAACCCTACACTGGCTTCATTAGTGACATCTGCCATAGCAGGAGTTTAATCTGTTGATGACTTTCAGTCTGAAAAATTAGTCACAGATCCAACTGCGTCCCTACCTTGATGTGTTGCATCAGAGAGTCACTGTGCTCCTGGCCCTCCAAGCTCTCCTTTGGATTATCAATCAGGCTGAGCCCACACAGCCGGTCCACCAGAGTCTCAGCCTTCTTGAGACTAGGGCGACCCAAGCCACCGTCAGCATGCCCTACGTAAACCGCTGCTGACGGAGAGAGAATAGTTTTTGTTTGTATTTTCCTTAAGATCAGAAATCTCAAAATCACACACTTGCAAACCCTGACAATTAATCCGAACTCTTTTGGATAAAGAGATGGAAATATATCCATTGCAGTGAAGGTAATTTGATTCTTTAACTGTGTACAGGGCTACAATCTAAACATCCTTACAAATATTTATTACAAATACCTGTTGGAGGAGCATTTTTGTGCTCTGTGCTCCACTTTTTAAAGTCATTTCTGTCTTGTTTGTCCTCCTGGAGCTCCTTGACTTTAGTCCTTTCCTCTTGTTTTCCTGACAAGCTGATAGAAGAGGGCCAGGAGGTGGTGCATGTTTCCAGAGAGTCCCAGTTAGCTGTGACAGGCCAGCTCAGCTGAGCTGTCATCTCCCTCACCTGCACACAGGGACCACAGTGATGATGTGATGCGTTTTGCTACTTTAGCAAGAATTGCTAAAGGAATGCACAGTAAAAATACAACGTTGTGAACATGATTAGCAATGATGTAAAGCAGCGGTCCCCAACCCCCGGGCCATGGACCGGTACCGGTCTGTGAGTCGTTTGGTACCGGGCCGTGAGAGTTGAGGCTCAGGTGTGAAATGTCTGGTTTTCAGGGTTTTTATCGGTTTTCAGCGTTATTTTGTTATCGTTTTTATCGTTTACTCGTTTTTTCTGGGTCTTTTCATGTGTGTTATGAATAAATCTTCTTTTTTTTCGGTACTGGTACTAGTTTTATTTTGTTGTATTTATCCGCGACACCTTAAAGGCCGGTCCGTGAAAATATTGCCGGGCATGAACCGGTCCGTGGCGTGTGTTACACCCCGGCCTAGGCAACCGGCGTGCAACGTATGAAAATAAAAATAAGAAAAAAAACACACGAGAAAAAAACTAAAGCTCTCCACCAAAATCCCAAAACGAAGGTGTCTCAAACGAAAATATTAACAAACCCATTCACAGCTATTTACAACAAAACACCAAACTATTTACAACACGGGGGAGATCGCGACCATGACCAACTGACACACAGGGCTTAAATACATAGAAGGAGCAATCAGGGAATAGACCACAGGAGGGAAACACAGCTGGGGCAAATTAGACCTGACGAGACAAGGAAACGTAAACTGAACACTCTAAGATAACAACAGACCTTCAAAGTAAAACAGGAAACACATGACAGTCACGCAAAAACAAAACACTGACAACACCGAAACGTAACACGCGAAAAAGGTTGGAGACCGCTGATGTAAATGGTTCTGCTTGCACAATCACCAGAGTGGTAAAGTCAGCGTACATATAGTACTGACCTGTCTGGACAGGAGCTGCAGCTCCTCCACCTGGTCTGGAAGAGGCCGGAATTCCTCATCCAGGTCCCCGTGCACACACCTGGACTGTCGAAGTACACTTTCAGAGCGTATGAAAGCAGAAAAGGTAGATGTGGATCGCATATGGTGCTGATCATTGAGACTATCATTAACAAAAGGATTTCTTTCCCCTCCATCCTCACTGCAGTCCAGACAGTCCGAAGACAAAGAGAGCAGGGATAGTGGTTCACCTGAAGATCTAGTGATAAACTGCAGGTCAGGTGACATATAATTCGAGCTGAGAGCGATTCTTTCACTGCTCTGTCCTCTTGCACCGGTTGAAATGTCCAACCCTGGCAGGCTGGTGGAACTACATAGGTGGCCCATTGCAATTCCTGAGTCCTGCAGGTTGAGGTTTGTCTGAAGGCTGTCATCCTGAAGCCTCTTGGAGCTGTCCCATTCACTGTCTACCTGTCTTGGTCTTAGTGGGTAGGTGTAATCCAGCAGTTCCTGGTACTCCTTGTTTGGGTCCCATGCTGTGCAGTGCCTGTTTGGAGATGGGGGCAGAGTTTCAGGGATGGCACAGGCCCAGTAGTCTGCCTGATAGGGAGACTTGGGAATCTCTTTGGAGTTTACTCCAAAAGAACACCGTTTTCTTTCTCTCCAACTTCTCTCCCTCCGGCTCTCTATCACACGCTGAGCTTGGCTTCGTTTGTTTGAACAGGGGCTGTACGTAGGATAAAGGACCGTGGAGGTCAGTCTGGGCTTCGGGGGAAGGTCAAGTCCACAGACTTTAAAGTTAGACCTTGAGAGGCTCTGCTGAGCCAATCTGTTTCCAGGGAAAGATGTTCCAAATGTAGCGGAGTCCTCATGGTGCAGCTCTGAAACACCCAAGGGTGAGCCCAGGTCTTCTTCAGAGGTAGAGGGAAGTGATATTTCAATGGGAGACGGGCTAAGTCTCTGTGGGATGAGCTCCTCTCTTGGTTTGGGCAAGAATTTAATATTATGATGTTCACTTCTGTCCTGTTGTTTCTCCTGCAAGAAAAATACTGTAGCATTATAAACCTTATTATTGCATCAGAGTAAAAGCTTCTGGCATTTAGTCGTTTACATCAGCTTAGACGTTTAAGCTACAAAGTGATGAAGAGAATAATAGAAAGTGACAAGGATGGCATACATTCTTAAGTGAGCAGTCATTTATGGATAAATGAGGAGGTTAAAGCCCTGAAATACTGTACATTTACATTTCAAGTTCCATCCATCCATCCATTCGCTTCCGCTTATCCTTTTCAGGGTCGCGGGGGGCGCTGGAGCCTATCCCAGCTGTCATAGGGCGAGAGGCAGGGTAGACCCTGGACAGGTCGCCAGTCTGTCGCAGGGCCAACACACAGGGACAGACAACCATTCACACTCACATTCACTCGCACATTCACACCTAGTGACAATTTGGATTATCCAATTAACCTATCCCCACAAGCTGCATGTCTTTGGACGGTGGGAGGAAGCCGGAGTACCCGGAGAGAACCCACGCAAACACGGGGAGAACATGCAAACTCCACACAGAAAGACCCCGGCCTGATGGTGGAAGTGAACTCAGGACCTTCTTGCTGTGCGGCAACAGTGCTAACCACCGTGCCACCGTGCTGCCCCTACATTTCAAGTTAAACAACAAAATACCACAAAGATCATTTTGTATCATACATTTATACAACTGCCTGGAGCTTAATTTCTAACCCAATGATTTACTGTCTATAGCTTTAAAGGAAACTGGAGTAGCTGCTGATGACACAGACACACAGGATCAGCTTCTCTACTGGTTATAAATCCACATCATGCTTGTCCCCAAAGCTCTGCCTGTGGGTATATAGAGCTAACGTTAACTCAAAGCTGACTAGCTAATTAGCCCTGCTAGGGAGCTACAGAGTTCAGAGAGTAATTCACTGGGCTTTCAGTTCTGTAAGGGTGGGAGACGATTATACTGTAAGTACACCTAAGTTATACTTTTGTTGTGCTGGACCCATGTAGAGCCTGTGGCCTAGCCTTCGTGCTTTGGAGTTCTGACACCCAAACACGAGCTGACGGTTAGTCTCTTTGAGGTTAGACATTCCAGCTGATTTAAGGGATAGCAGCTGAAAAATAAAGCAGAAATCCATAATAGGAAGCGACGATACTGAACAAGCCAATCGCAGTCATTGCACTGATGCAATGCGCAGATTCATTTGTTTCAGCAGAGCATGTTGGGATTAACCAGCACATGTGCTTCGGTTCCTTGCCACTGTGTGGCAGCAGCTTCATCTTAGCTGCATGCCAACGGATTAGTTATGTTTTTCACAGAACATTTTTTACTGACTTTGAAGTGTGGGAGGCGGAGATGTTACAAGGTCTAGAAGCAAGAGACACCACATATTTTACACCTCACAGTTTATAAAATTCTTATAACACTATATAAATGCGTTTTCATGATATGGGACCTTTGACAAAAGCCAAGTCGTTCTGTGTCTGCTGCATTGTTCCATCTAAAAGGACAAAGATTTTACTTGGAGGTCTTCTTTCTCCATGTTCCTTACCTTTTCCATGAGCCTCTGTGGACGTGTCTTCTTTAAGATGGACACATGCTCTTCTACAGAAAACAGAGGCTTCCTAGTGAGATATTGCCTGCCTGTCAGATACTTGGAGGTTGCTGCCATGGTAACACCTTTGTATGGCTCTTCTTTGTCCCCCTTTTCTATCTTGACTCTTTCAGTGACTTCTGGAGTTGAGCATCTCTTGCTCTGTAGCTCTCTGCAATTTAATTTCCAGCGCTGGCGGCATCCCTTCACTTCCATTGCACAAAAGGAGACTTGCCTCAGCCCTGAAATAACACAAGAAAGAAGCAAAGTACATGAGAAAATATAGAAAGAATTATCCAACGTCTGGTAAAACTAGAGTTATTGTCCTTTCTTATCCAACAGATGTGCTGGCTAGGAAGAGTTTTCCTCTTCTAGGATACAGGATGTCATTTATTCAGCAGATTATGAAGCAAATAATTTGTTGCTGAAAATTTGCAGAACATAGAGCCATAAAAAAAAACTAAAGTTCCAATAGTGCAAGGTTCTGCTGAACTTTTCTTCTGAAATCATGCACAAAAGTCCTCTGATAACTTTAGTCCAAACAACTGATATTTTGTTAATATGTATTGCTGTTGTCGGTTTATGAATGTACAACATGAAGTCACCATAAACACACTTAAACTGTTGCTTTTGATATTTGGAATTTTCTTTACTCATCTTGAAGCCAATCCCAGCCACCGTGGGGCGAGAGGCAGGGTACACCCTGGACAGGTCGCCAACCCGACACAAATAGACCGACAACCATTCACACTCACATTCTCCAGTTACCCTAACCCCACTGACTGCATGTCTTGGGACTTGTGGGAGGAAGCTGGAGCACAAACACGGGGAGAACCACTCCACACGGAAAGGCCCCAGTCGGGTGGTGGGATGGAACTCGGGACCTTCTTGCTGTGAAGCAACAGTACTAATCACCGCGCCACTGTGCTGCCCCAAATGATTAATATTAAGAATAATCGATGTCCCTACCCTCACCTATGATCACGAGCTCTGAGTACTGAGCGAAAGAAAGAGATCGCTAATATAAGTGGCAGAAATGAGCGTCCTCCAAAGGGTGGCTGGCCTCTGCCTCAGAGATGGGCTGAGGAGCTCTGGGAGGGAGGGGCAGAATAGAGCCGCTACTCCTCTACATTAAAAGGAGCCAGTTGAGGTGGTTCCAGCATCTAAGAAGGGTGAGTGAGCAGGCCCAGGTGCATGCCAGATATACATGTATATAAACTTTCAACTGTTATGAGATTTGAGATTCGTTCTCTCAGATTAATCATCATACATCATACGTATGTCATCATACAAAAGGCTCAAACTAGAGGCAGCAGGTGTTTTGGATTCTTTTTTTTAAATTGAACTTCTTATTGCAAAGCAGGAAAACAGCAGTCATGAACATACACATGACAGAGATGTACTTAGATGTATGGAGGTCAAGGGAGTCAAAAAAAACAAACCAAAACAAAAACAGCAACAATAATAAACAATGAAAAAGACTAGCAATCATCCCTTTGTTGCCAGGCCAAATCCCATAAACCCAATTGCAACCTCTGAACTGAAGGAGTGTCCAAATAGGTCCCGGCGGGGTAAAAAAGGAAAGGTTTGTCCTTGAGCGCTGTAGAGAAGGCAACGATATGTGGCAGGTAGCTCATCATTTAGCCCTAACGAGCAAGTCCTTGGACCCAGATGCAGTCGGCAATTAAATATGATGCAAAGCTGGTCTATGAGTGATGGGTGCTTTGGATTCTTAAATTATGTCATTGCTTAATGTTCTGTTTCTGGTCCAAAGTTGTTTATGCTGTTATTCTTATATCCATCCATCCATTCGCTTCCGCTTATCCTTTTCAGGGTCGCGGGGGGGGGGGGGGGGGGGGGGGCGCTGGAGCCTATCCCAGCTGTCATAGGGCGAGAGGCGGGGTACACCCTGGGCAGGTCGCCAGTCTGTCACAGGGCCAACACACAGGGACAGACAACCATTCACACTCACTTTCAAACCTAGTGGCAATTTGGATTTTCCAATTAACCTATCCCCACAAGGAGTACCCGGAGGGAACCCACGCAAACACGGGGAGAACATGCAAACTCCACACAGAAAGACCCCGGCCTGATGGTGGAATTGAACTCAGGACCTTCTTCTTCTTGCAACAGTGCTAACCACCGTGCTGCCCCTGTTATTCTTATATATTAATTTAATTTTGCTGCTGTAAACTGCTGAAGCAAATAATACAGTTTCGAGTTTACTTCACTGCACCGCACTCT
Source organism: Maylandia zebra (assembly GCF_041146795.1). Classification (NCBI taxonomy): domain Eukaryota; kingdom Metazoa; phylum Chordata; class Actinopteri; order Cichliformes; family Cichlidae; genus Maylandia; species Maylandia zebra. Next base: position 34,041,736 of record NC_135179.1, on the reverse strand, counting down.
GTAAATAGATCAGTACATTCAATGCAACACAGCAACAAAACGATTCCCTTTTTAACTCCAGCAGCAACAGGATATCCGCATGTTCGCGATGCATAGAACAAATCGGTTCTCTGACTACATACAGTCATCATCAGACACAGCGTGGACGTGGAGGAAACGACGACAACAACAAGCACAGAGGACTAATGTTCTGTCCCCTCATGACCTCTGTCATGGTTCATCTTCACTAGTCTGTAGTGCTGAGCGTCACAGTCCACGAACGACAGCCCGGATAAAAAAACACCAGCCCAAACAAAACCCACAAGTAACAAAGTACGCGCTGACTCTTACTGACGAACCTCGCTCTGTGATGGAAATCTTCCACTGTTACACGGCAAACTCAAACATTTTCAGCCTCATAAAGTTTCCTGTTCAAACTGTATGACACTTCCCATTATTCAGCAGTGTGTGTGTAAGTCAGACCAACAGCCAGTTATAGAAAATATATTAAAACAATCTATCTTGTTTAGGAAAAGAAACGACAGATATTTACCAGCGTAGCTCAGCTCGAAGCATCCATCCGCTGTAGCTTGGTCCCCAGCCTGCCTCCTTGCAGGGTGTAGTCGTTAGAGCCGTAATGATTGCTGAGTACAAGCCTGTTCAAAACAGTGTTATTAGCATCCAGGTTGTGCTTTATAAAGGAAATGTCGATTTACTGCCACTCGGCTATATTTATTAGCCTACTGGTGTTTTATTATAGCTTGGTATTTGTTGTATATAAAACATATTTGGTATAAGATACATTTCAACGACACAAAAGTAAGTAGTAATTACAGAAACACATAAAATAAAGGTAAAAAAAAAAGCGAATGGGTCTTTCTTACGGTACGTGACTGTGACGGAGCTCTTCTTCTCGCGAGTTTTATGGTCGTTGCCAAACTAACTTACAGGAGCGTTGCTGCCACCTACTGGAATTTGGACGAGAGTGCAGCAGGAGAAAACAAAAAACAAACAAAAGAGAATAACGACATTCATCTTCATTGGCCAGTTATGTGTACACACGCAAGGAACTGAGCCCCGGATATGAGCTCAATGTACCTACAGAATAGACGAACAGGCAAACAGCAACACAACGCAGAAAATAACAGCATATTTTTATGGTGGAGTAGTGTTCAAAGATGCACAAAGTGCCCGTCTCTGTGTGGATATAATAGATTTGGTTGTTCTTACCACAGTGTTGGCATAACAACCAACTGTGGAATCCCATAGCTGATGATGTCTTCTGCTCATTACAAGAACTAGAGGACGTAACAACGCTGGATACTCCTGTGTGCACTCTGCCAAGTGCTGATTTGTATCTCTCCCTCAATCTTCCAGTCTGGACGTACAATCACCTAGTGTCAATTGGATTTAATTACATTTATCATTAGCTCATTTCTCTTCAAAATCCTGTGCCAATCACAATATACTAAATACAATTAATTTTATTAAATCATACATTTTAAAAGTCATTCATTCTTTTACATTAATGGTTTCTTAGTGTCGGAGTAAATCCCCTCCCATCATTTTCACACACACGCAGCAGCCTCCAAGGCATCTTCCCACACTGTCAGTGTGAGGCCTGTCATTAGAATCATTATTATATTTTCTTATTCATTCTATTGGTTAAAGGCTCCTGTAAGTGCAACACTGAGGGAACAGTTCACCCTGACCGATGTAGGGTTAAAGGGGACCCCGCTCTGGCGCCAGGCCTGCGGAGGGTGCCTGGTAGCCGGGCCTTAGCCCATGGTTCCCAGCTGGGTGCCGCCTGAAGAAGGGACATGGGACCACGATCCTGTAACCCCAGCACTTTTATATTTATCAACCTGAACATATATATATGTGGAGAAAGAACCGACAGTCATGTCTTTCTCAGAGCTGTAGCAGAACACCATCAATGTGCAAACTCAAACTCGTAAAATTCTTACCGGTAAGTGATTTTGACTTTTTTGAACATTAACCCATTAAGTATGAGATGAACTAGGTCTGTGACAGAAGACTATTGTGGCTCTTTGAAGTTGAAGGCTGTGTTTAAAGGTTTCGACTGATATTTAATTACTTTTTCATGTGTAATTGTTGCCTGGCCTGAGTGTTCAGTTAGCTCTGTATATGATGGTAACAGGATCCAGACACAACGTAAGTGTGCACGTTCCACATGCAGTGAACCCAAGCACCTGCTTATATTCCTGCACCTGCTTTGATATAAAATGAAAATGGTAGAAAAACAGCGTGGGGGAATTCTTCTGTCAATAGATTAGCAGAACAGAGGTGTCTCTGTAGTCATACTTCTATTGACATCAATGAAAACACAAAGTGTATCTTTGTTGTTTTATTACTTTAATTTGGCAACTTGCTCGTTGCTCCTCCATCACGATTAAACAAAAGACAGAAAACCACTAATGGCTACATACATATCCAAACTGCATCAGTATGTCATTTTACAGTACATCTCCATACTCATAAGGTACATATTAATTTACAGATAATGAGCTAGAAGTCTACACACCGGCCCTTCCTCTCCCAATCTCCATAGCGAGTTGGCTCTGGACCCCGTGGGCCCCCCTTCTCCTTCGTCACAGGGTTCACATCATCAGGGAACTCTGAAAAAATAAGAGTAATTGAGATCTTCAGTGACAGTTTTCCTTTTCTCAGTTTACAATAAGGTGAGTTTCAGACCTTTTGAAACCTCTAGACCAGGGGTGTCAAACTCCAGTCCTCGAGGGCCAGCATCCTGCTTGTTTTTGAGATATCCCTGCCCTACCTGCTGTTGATCACCTGGATCAGGTGTGCTTTGCCAATAAGAAGCTAAAAGGGCAGGTTAGTTGGAAAACAAGCAGGACAGCGGCCCTCGAGGCCTGGAATTCGACACCTGTGCTGTAGACCAATTTGTAATGAAAATGCATATTAAATATAAAAATATACCTTGTCTAAATAAACGCACTGTCCATTCAAATGAAAATGTTTTGTTAGGAGGACTAAGCACATAGTCTAAAAATGTTTCTTAATATGAAAGTTTGAATCCATTTCAACGACTTTGGCCGTTTCTGATTTAACTTCATGGTCATTCTGGAGATTACAGTTTGCACTTGTGAGCCATTTCTAAACTTAATCCCTATAACCACTTCCCAAAAACCAACATCCCAGATAGGGCCGCTCGATTATGGCAAAAATGATAATCACGATTATTTTCACTGAAATTGAGATCTCGATTATTTGACGATATTTATTTAACGATAACAATGTGTTGAATAATGACTTTAAAAAAATAATATAAAATAGTGCAAATACTGATAACAGTGCAAATGTTTGCAATATAAGAAATAAATGTAAACATCTATGTTTAGTGAGCTTTGCAGTGTTGCTCTGTGGTGCAGCTACACTGTAGCAAAGTTTACACACTGTGTCTACTTGATCCAGTCTGACTCCATGAACCCATAATGTTTCCACACCACTGAAGGTTTTTACCTCTTTTTAACCAACGGCAGTCACTCTCCTCTCCAAATAACTTCTGCTTAGCTTTCCGAGCTTCCCTCGGGTCCTCTTAATTGTTGTGACGCGTGTTCGAAATGCAGAGAGGTGCGCTCGATTTGCCACACGGAGCAGCGCGAGAGTAAAGCATGAGGGAGGGGCTAATAATCGGCTCAGTCATTTTTAATGATCGTTGAAAGCCCAGATCGTAATCGTGATTAAAATTCGATTAATTGAGCAGCCCTAATCCCAGATGTCGGACAGAACGTGGATGTGACTCCTGAGTTTGTGTGTTCCAGTAACAACGTTTGAAAAGTGAGAAAAAACCATAGCATGCTCATAAAAACATTCATGTATAACTACCAATGTAGCATACTAGCTTTTAGAGCTTAAACACACTCCTGCAGCGCGTTCATGGACAGAGGCGGCTCAGTGTGCTGCTTATGGCTCACTTATTTAATCCAAAACAGTGGCAGTACAGATGAAAGTTTTACAGTCCCACTGCTGTTTAAACTCACTACCACCATCACCTTGAACTGGTCCCTCAGGGTTGGTGGGTTGGCTCCGACTTTCTGAATAGGAAGTACAAACTGAAGTTCCAGATTGAAACTCTGACTGGGAGCTCTGAAATTCTGATTTTATTTGGAGCAGGACACGATTCCAGCTGCCACAGGACGAAAGGTGAGGTACACCTTGGACAGGTCATCAGCCTGTTGCAGAGCTAACAGAGAGACTGACAACCATTCACACTCACATTTACAACTATAGGCAATTTAGAATGACCAGCCAACCCAACTCCACTAACTGCATGCTTTAAGACTGTTGGAGGAGAACCCAGTACAGTGCTAAACACTGTCCCACACACACGGCCAATTAGGCCACGCGGTCATCAACAGTTTTACTCTCCTGTTTTATCTTAATCTCTGTTCGTGTTTCGAAAAACAGAGACTGTAATAAAGAAACAGCACTTTCATTCTTCATCATCCCTGATTATTAACAGTATTATTTACAGTTTGTTCGCTGATCACTTTGGTTGTCAACTTGTTCAGTGCAGTTTGTAACTGTTTGTTAACTAGATGCAGAAACGCTTTGTCTCTTTCTCACTTTCTAGTACATCTTTGCTCGTCTCTTCGAGGTTGTCAAACCGTCCTTTTGGGGTTTTGGCCTTCTTCAATGGCTCCTTGTCATTCACCGCTCTGCTGGCTGCCCGCAAACACCCTGAAGGAAGAGACACACTCAAGTATTAGGTTCCAGTTTATTCAATGGCGTCTTGTCTACTTTTGTTTTGTTGAAGATCTGTACCCTGGCCACTTCTTCTATGGAAGGGGCCTGACCTTCCATGATGGTTCCTGTTCTTGCTCTTCTTCTTTCTCAGGTCTCTGCTGCCTAAAATATTCACTATGCATACTATCAGTTGTACCTATCTTCCTGTATACTGGCGTTAACACTCACTAGTCCTCGGCCACCTTCCTTCCACTTAGCATACAGACTTAGGGTGCTGGGTTTGGGGTGAAATCCTCCATGCATGGTAAGGAAGTTCCTTGTCTTGATGTCAGTGGCTTCTGTTTCCTCCTTTGGCCAGTTTATTATCCCAGCAGGGCGTAGATGTTGATTGCCTGGATCTTGTTCTTCCCATTCAGCTTACTCTGCAGATATTTGGTGGTTGTGGCTTTCCTGGCCGCCTCTTCATGGTTTCCCTTTGCCAGGGGGATTTCCAGGTACATATTGCTATCCTCAGTAATGTTCCCCTTTGCCTTCAATTACTACCTTTGCTCTCTTTGTTACCACTCAATTACATTTCTCCAGTCCAAATGACATTCTGATGTCACCGCTGCAGATGTTAGCGGCATGGATCAGTGAGTCGATGTTTCCTTCACTCCTGCCCTGTAGTGCTGTTCGCCGCATCAACACTGAGTTGCTGCTGCTCTCAGGGTACTGTTTATCTTGTACAGTTCTAGGCACTCTAGAAGCCATGTGTGAGACATACACCTTCTTGTGGTCAATCCAGGCGGTGCACAGGTTGTTCAGTCTGGTCAGTCTCGTGTGGCTGCTCCATCTAACATTAGCTTATGTTTTGCTCCTCTAGTGTGCTTGACAATTCCCTTCAGTGCCCTGATCATGTATTGAAACATGTACTGTTCATCTTAGCACTTATGATGCCTGACAGGTGCTTCCCTATTGTATTGAGGCAGGTTATTGGTGGTAGTTGGATGGGACTGGTCCCTTCTGGGGATCCTTGGGAATCATTTAGCCATTCCAAGTCAATCTTGTCCATCAGCAGCTGGTTCATTTGTACTGCCAGGTGCTCGTGGAGTGCAGTTAGCTTCTTTGTTAGCCTGGTGCTGTCCAGAGACCCTTTCCTGGATATCTGCCACTGTGACAGTTACTGGATCCTGTTCACGGAGGCTGCTGTGGTTTGCTCTTAGTCACTGAACATTGTTGTTGTGTGTTGCACACATTAACACATATCTATGATCTTTCTCAGCTGCTTCTGGACCCACTTAAATGTCAAGAAGTGTGAGTTTTCTCCCTTACAGAATGCAACATATCCCGTCTGTAACTTTCCTCTGTCAGTGCGCCCCAGGGTGGCTGTGGCTACAATGTAGCTGCCATCACCAGTGTGTGAATGGGTGGATGACTGGATGTGTAAAGCGCTTTGGGGTCCTTAGGGACGAGTAAAGCGCTATATAAATACAGGCCATTTACCATCTTTCCAATCAAGAAGAAACATTTATCCACTATTTAGAATACGGACTCTTCTGTTCATTAATTATGTACAGGACCTCCTCCTGGCTCTGTTCTTTTGTTCTGCGGGTAGATGTATTAAATAAAGCATTTAAAGAACAGTTCATTTTCGAGGTTCCGTTTTCTCTTACTGAAGCGAACAAACTGACCTGTGAAAAGCGGCTCCACAGCTGGACTCTTCCAGAACAGCTGTCTGGAACACACGCGCAGAAGAGACATCTCTGAAAAACAGAAACCAGCAGTTGTTTTCTATGTACACCGCCTGCGCTTATACAATGACGTTACTGTTTGTCGACTAACATTTACGCAATTTTCATCATCATCTAGCGACGAAAAGTGATCGGCGAGCCAGTGCAGTGCTGCATGCAGCCAGCAGGGGGAGATAAAGGCTAAATATCCGTTTTGATATTGACTCGTCGGTTTAATTATTTAATTAAAATACAGCTTCACATGTAGAAAATCAGGTTGTGCAATTCATCCAATTTTAATCTAGTTCGCAGTTTTAATTTTCAGTTAAATTAATGAGATCAAGCAGTACAAAAATGCGCGCTTTGCTAACAGAATGCAAAGGAAAGCAGAGCAGCCGCTCCCTGAATCAGCGCTCAGCGCTGCCTGCGTGTGCAAATCACAGCTCACTGGTCTGGACGGAAAACACGGGGTCACTACACAGCTGCGTCCCATCTACGTCAAACAGTTTTTCCAAATTTGTCCGATAAACCCACCGAGGATGGAAGGCTTAGGAGAATGTTCACAGTACAAGACAAGATACACGATCTCCTGCAACACCTGAACTGTACACGTGATCTCACAGCTGTGGAGGACTTTTCTGTTTTATTTACATCACACAGGTACAATGAATGGAGTGTTATTTTTACGTGCAACAAAAGTATTTTTTCCCATTAAACTTAAATAATCATGACAAATAGTCCCGATCTAAACAGTGATAAAAGAAAAATTAAATATACAAATACAAAACAACAGCAATAATAATAATAATGACAACAATAATAAACATATGCATGCCATATTTTTTCTTTTTATCATGTGCACCTCCGCATTTACCAGTGAGTTAAATTGATGAGTTTTCATGTTATTCTACTTTATATTTCCAGTGCACCAAATTTTAGATGGAATAACCTTTGCTGTCAAATTAACGTGGCAGCAAAAGTTATTAGAATAAAAACTTTACACAGTGAATCATAAACAACCAGCCAATAAAATAATGCCACCTAAGAGGTTAAAGGAATGGCAGTCATCATCCCTTCAAAATTAACATTTTCATACAATACCCCGCACCACCACACACACACACACACACACACACACACACACACACACACACACACACACACACACACACACACACACACACACACACACACACACACTATGGCCCTAGTATTGGTATATATTGAAAATATAAAATTTCAGACACGACTTGCAATTAAAATACTTGAACTTTATTTCAAGCAGCAGCTGTAAAATAATTCTTTGACATTAAAGCATGCAGAATGATAATGTAATGATATAACATTATTATTAACAGTCACTTAAAATGCAGTTTCGTTTTGGAACTTAGCCCTCTAACTGTTGTACAGCACTGTGCGCCTGGAGTGTTCAGCTGCCCAGATGAAGAACGAGAAACTCCCTCTGCTCTTGTACTGCCAGTTGACAGTGGAGTCAGCTGTTTTCACAGGACAAAAAAGTGTTGGGCACCTGAATCAAGTGAGAGAAAGCAAAACCACACACCCAGTATATACAGTCCAGTCTCATATGAGTCCAGTTCACAGAGACACTGGCCACAGCATCAGCTTACAGTTTTTTACAGACGCTAGGACACATTTCTCAATACTTAGGTCACGTTTGCAAAACTCCTCACACAGTGAGCACAACAGAAGTCTATGTGGGCTAAACTGAGGACCAGTTATCATTGTTTTGGCACAAAATGCATTCAATGACTACATCTCTCAAATTTCATGAATCATCTTCTCACTCAGACACAACAACTGCCAAAAACCTTTGTACGTACAGGACATTTTGCATGTGCTTACATACTGTTTTCAAAACTGTTAAACTTATGGTCAAAACAATAACACAATGCAAAACTGAATAAGACAGCAAAATCCAACAGCATTATTTTATTGAAACATATTTTAAATCTAAAAATGCAGTTTAACCAGCCACAGCTGATTCTCATTGTAGATGAACATCTACACAGGTGTTACTCCTTCAATTGTTCAACTCCTTCAATTCTGGCAGCCAGAAGATTCTTTCCTAGGTGTGTTGCCCTAGATGACATAAGATGTGATGTGGATGAGAACCTGTGGCCAAATGGAGAAGACCGAGTAGATTAGCATTACTATTGTATGTGTATCAGTGGATGGTGTGTATACAAATTCTTGTATTTTGGGATTACTTAGTGCAAAAAATAAAAATACATAAACAAATATTAACGAATTCTGCATGATGTCTGATTCATTCCAGTAACATATATTGAAATTATAAACAGAGATGTGTCCTTGTTTTACACAAGAAAACACTGTGTAATGCTACATGTTGTTAGTGTTTTTTAGGTCATTGTTTTGTGGGTGACAAAGTGTGTTTGTCGGCTGTCAACCTTTGCTAGTGTTCTGGAAGAATGAGTTTATTTGAGACCTGAATGAAGTGTTTTGGTAGTTGTAGTGCATTTTGAATGTGAAATGAACTGCTTTGCCAAGCTGACGGTCAGTTAGGAGGATTGTGTGAAGAGTTTTGCAAAAGTGACCTAAGTATTGAGACATGTGTCCTAGCGGCTGTAAAAAACTGTAAATAGGACAGCTGATATTGGGACCTTATAAACAACCGACTATGTAAAGGCCCTCCTACCCTCTCCTACTAGAGCTTTTTAAAATTGCTCATCTCCACAGGATTCAACTGTTGCAAAGAATCACTTCAGAGTGTATGATGCAGCGGGCCGTGCAACACCATTATTTTTTTATTATTTTTTAAGTATGTCAATGACATCACTGGAAGCAAACCAGGCTGCAGCATGCGCACGCACGCACGCACACACACAGACACACACACGCACTCAATTAATTGCTCGTTAACTGAAGGTGCCAGAAAGCCGTTGCCCACTTTAACCCCTGATAATGACTTTTGTTCAGAAGTACTAAAACTGGTCAGGAGATAATCTTGATTTATATGTAGGTTACTCTAAAGCAGGGGTGTCAAACTCAAATACACAGTGGGCCAAAATTCAAAACTGGAGCAAAGTCGCGGGCTAACGTTAATATTTACTGAAAAAAAAATCTTCCTCCAGATATAAGAATGAATCTCTTCTTATGGACTCAAACAAGTTTTTCTGAAAAACTGAATATGGAACAAGCCAAGCTTAATACTAAACAATATATATATTAGCTGTATAATACCAGCAGGCCAGCTCTAATAATAATTTGGTATGGCTTTGCGGGCCAAATGTAATTAGGCTGCGGGCCAAATTTGGCCCGCGGGCCAGAGTTTGACACCTATGCTCTAAAGCCACACTTCCACTGTCTGGTACTGCTCAGCTCACTTTGATCTAGGCACATTTCTCTGTGTTGTTCTCCATTTAAGACAGAGCTCACTCAGAGGACTCTAGGGTGAGCTCGGAAGCAACACATGAAGCTCACATCATCATTATCTTACTCAGGGCATTTATTCTGGCCTGACCAGCAGGACGTTTTGCTGTGATCCTGGATGTGCAGTGGATTCTTTCGCTGCCTTGTTGTCTTTCTTAAACATAAGATTGGGATGTGTTTATTAATGTATACGTATCACAGCCCCAACATTTTGATTTAATCTGATTTCAGGCTGTTGCAGGGATGTGTGTGTGTGTTGGGGGAAAGGAATTCCAGGAAGCTCCAGTGTGGATCAGCTTCAGCGGCTCAGCACTGATGTTTCTGAGTGGATGATGAAATTCTCCTTCAGCCTTTCAGAAACCAGTCCTGGCAAATGTCACATCACACATGTATACACGCACAAACCTGCTCCTGCAGTCTGTTGGCATCAGTGAAAAAAAGCAGAAAATATCCACATTTATGTTTTTGTTTATACACGAATGTATGAGAAGAACTACATCTGTCTGACAAAAAAATAAGCAAAACAAAATTCAAACGCCTGATTTGCATCTGGAAGTGCTGTGAGAAGTGACTGACAATCAGTGAGATACTTTAACGATAGCCTGCGAAGAGAATTCCATCTACTTAAATTACAGAACATAACACAATCATAGTATTTGAAGAAATTCATTATTTTTTCACTTCAGCCATTAGCGTGTCACACGGGGAAAACTACGGCATACGTGTACACACACACACACACACACACACACACACACACACACACACACACACACACACACACACACACACACACACACACACACACAGTGGGCAAAAAATGAACACACGGCAGCTTTGTGTCATTGTTTTTTGGTGTCAGGTCTAAGATCCTTTGCTTTACAGTGGTGAAAATACAGTCTGTAAAAGCCTTTTACAAAAATAAGAGAAAAGAAAATGTAATATGAGCTAAACTGTGGTGAAAAGTATGTTTTTTGTTAAACGTACTTGTAAAGTGCCATGGTATTTGTTCCCCCATTAATCGGATGATTTTGGACCATATATAGCCGAGCTGCAGTAAGACGGGGTGAAACACACAGGTTTACTCTTCTCACTCTCGCTGTTATTCATCTCAGGTGATAAAATAAGTGCTCTTTTATGCTGCTGTAAGCCAAAATTCATTTCATGTGCATGACATAGTGTAGGATAATATGGAACACAAAAAGGTGAAAACTTGTGTCCAGCAACACAAGTCAACAGATGAAAAGTGGCAGTTACATCACAAACTGCTGTGAGGGGCTGGATAGACACTGATTGCAGAAGCATATTCTTTTTGTAAGAGACCCCATATGAAAATACGTTATTTAGCCATTAATCATTTAGTCTCTTTTAGGAAATTACAGTAGCTACAACAACTCTTCGATGCCACTCTGTAACACTGTCCATCAGTACTCCTCCAAATTATTCCCGAAGATTAAACCTTGGTGTCTGCAGAGCTGGATTCACTCCAGACCACTGAAGGATCCACCTCAGACTGTGATCCCCATTAAGAGCGAGTAGTGCTGGGGGACTCTGTCTGATGGCGCTTCAATGTCTGTCTGACAGTAGATGGGTGACAACAAGAACAGGGACATGACCTTGCATGTAGGCTTTAGCCAGCTTCTCTGCTATTAAGCAGTCTCTCGGACACCCTGCTGGATGGTTTGTGCTGATTCTACTCGCAGGCAGTTACGCTGCTTATCTTTGCGGTATTCTCGTTCCATGGCTGCAGGCTCTGCAGGGCAAATAGAGAGCTGTTCTGTAGGCACAGCGGGTCTGGGGTCACGGGTTGGTTGATCGTCTTCTGGAAGGCCTCCTGCTGCAGCTGCATGAGGATCCGATTGGCCTGCTGCCGCTCAGCCTCCCGCTCTTCCGCCGTTTGCCGCCTGTATCAACAACAGAGTGACATGAAATCGAGCACAGATTCAGCACAGTGTACAAACACGAGCTGTGACACTCCGGGGGATCAGAATCAGGCTACATCGGTTTGTTTTGGGAGAGACACAGAGAATTTGGAGAGTTATGCTGTATGTTTTCATGTAGCTCAACTGTCTAACTAAAATAGGCTAATGCAAACAGTTTCTTTCAAATATCAGTGATGTTTGATCTTTAATAGTTATTATTATGAAAATGTTTTCTGTTGCTGAATTTGCTCTTAAAAATGTAGAAATGGGAAAGTAGTATTAAAAGCCTTTCCTGAGCTTTTCTGTGACACAGAAAATTATTATTTCCAGGACAAAAAAAGAGATTTCTACAGACAGAGAAATGTTCAACAATATTACCACATTTTAATAGTCACAGAGCCAGAAATCTTCACAGAGCGCCTGTTTCAGTGTCTCCAAGTTGAGCTATATACATGCCAGTAGCTATTAGTAGGCTCATTTCATTTGAATTCATTTGTCCAATGGCCTTGTTAAATTGGGAGGAAGTTTTCTGCCTTCAGGCACTTCACCACAATCCTGCAATGAAATTAAGCTACACAGCCTCTACCTCTATGAGGATTTACGGTAAATGTGCAAATAAGAACACAACAAGATAACGTCACAAAAGGGAAACTCATGGTGGAGTATTTGGATCCAAGGAGACCTTTAAAAAACACAGATGGTTTTCCTGACACCCCCTAGGAACCAAATAGACACGCAGTCTTTGATAAAGAATGTCTGTTCAGCGCATGTTCGGTAGATTTTGTACCAACGCGTATACACTGGTAACTTCACCTCCACTTGGTGCGTCTGTTTTGGAACCAGGTTTTGACTTGTGCGTCGGTCATCTTCAGTGCTTTGGCCAGCGCAGCACGTTCAGCCGACGCCAGGTACTTCTGCCGGTGAAAGCGTTTCTCCAGCTCACAGATCTGCAAGCGGGTGAAGGACGTCCGGGGCTTTTTCTTCTTCGGCGGTGTCCGGTTCTGATAAGGGTGACCTACACGACGTGTTACAGTGAGGGGTGAGAGGGACACTAAACAGGAGAGAAGGGCAGAAGGACGAGAAAGGAAAGGACAGGATGAGACAGGACAGGGAAGCAGGATATGCAGAGCAAAAAGAAACCGAGAGCGCACCAACAGCGTAGCAGGAGAAAAGCAGCTCCGTAAAAATAAATAAAACTATTACATATATCACACGTATCAATAGTTTCCTTTAATATAATGCAGAAATCATTTTTTAAATTATGTATATATATTTTAATTCAGGGATTGAAAAACCATGGGCAAACCACCACATTGCCTTACGGCAAATCAGCCACATATTTAGTTATAAACAAAATTATATTTTCAAAATTTAAAATCAATATTTTTATATTAGAAACACGGTGCAGTTACTAAACACTAGCGGCTCCACAAACACAGAGAGGCAGCCACAGGTTTTCACGCGTATTCTGTCTGTGTACAAATTACTGCTGAGAAGAACGGATTCTTCTCTTCCCCCCGTTTTATTGTAAGTGGACATTTGCTTTTAATTAAAAAGTACCGAGTTTAAACTAACGTTTAGTATTGCTATTTTATCCTCTCTTCCACACACACTCATATTATTCTTTTTTTATTTTAAACAATGAATAATCGGGCTACAAAATGAAGAGAGGCCGCAAAACAGTCTGCCAGGTACATTTACATTTTCATCATAGGAAGGACCAATAAATACTACTTCTAGCAATTCTAATAATAATAAGTGGATACCTGTGAATCTGTCTTTAGTGTAGCGTCGATTGCTCTCCATCCATGGGAACGTGAGCGCTGTCAGGTTGTTGATGGTCCCGCTCATCGCAGGCATGGAAGAGTTCCCGGCGCTCAGAGGCCGGTGAGCGGGGACACGGATGACCCCGGCGGAGTTGACGTTAGCACCGTTCATATTCACGCCCATACTCATTTGATAAGCACCGCCGAGGGAAGACATCCCGCACGCGCTGCCGGTGCCGTTATATCCGCTGCTGTTGCACGTGAAACCTCCGTTCACGCCGCCGCTCGCGCCGCTGTTGTAGGCCAGGTGTCCGTAGTCCGGCTCGTGCATCCTCGTGTCCAACATGCAGCTTTGCTCCACGTTGCTGAGGATCTGATCGATGCCAAAACTGATGGACTCCACTTGCGCGTGCTGCTGCAGGTGCGCCCCCAGTATCCCTATGTGATCCATGGCTTCCACGAGCCGCCGCGAGCCCCCGCTCCTGCGCGAGGAATTTAGGCTGCTTCACGCGCCACTTCCTGAACTCTAATGTATGTGCTCACGCGAGCTCCGGCAGTTCTAGTGCATGCGTCTTTCTGTGTGCGTTTGCAGGAGAACCCCAACACCCCCACATCCCATACTCCCCTCCCAGCGCACGAGGACACCAGTCAAACTGCCAGAGATTAGACAGAGATGAAGATCCGGTTTCAGGCCTGCGAGCTCAACTGGTTAAACAGGCCACTGCTCTCTAAAACACAAATTAACCGCCGCACACGATCAGTTGGAAACAATTGAAGATGTTTGTGCTTTTGGCACTTTTTTGGACATTTACTGTGCGGGCCTTCAGGCCTTCAGCCGAATATTTAGCTTAACAACCTGAAACAAACCGTTTGTGCTCTTTCTTCATTCTCTGACGCTAAATTCAGTAGTTTTCATTTGTTCCAGCGCTGGTGTGAATTACCGCAGGGAAAAGATTGAAAATTCAGTTTGGGCCATTTTCTCCCAGCTGCGCGGCGCTGAGCTAAGAGGAGCTGTAGAAATATGAATGAAGAAAACAAAAACGACATTTTTTTTTGCTTAAGGGAATTTGAGTAGCATTTACACATTTTTCGTTTTTTTGTTTTTTTAACATTTCATACATTTATCTCAGCAACAGTGTTTATAGACCCCGCAGGTAGAGAAAAAATGCATTGAACCCCGTTACATTTAAATTCTGTGATCGGCCGACGGTCTGACGGCTGAAGTGGCTCCGTGAACTGAACTCTTTGCAACCAAAGAAATGGCCCCAGTTCAAAGAACACAACGCAGTCAATTTTAATCTATGCTGCAAAAATTGGGAACATTGATAGTTTGGTCTAATGGGCTCAAATATGAATCACTGAAATAAATGAATGGTACGCTGCTCCTTTGTTGTTGCATCGACATCATTAATTCATGTTTAGAGGGATGATGGGACACAAACACCGTTTAACCGAAGCAGAACTGCACACGGTGCTGCTGGAATGTTTTCCCCGCAGACAATAAAACTAACATAAATTTCAAAATTGAAGTTAATACACACAAATAGCATGTTGTTTTTCGACACTTATTTTAAATATTAACGATTCTGGAAATGATCGATGACTATGCGCGGATTTAAATTAGGACGATATTTATCGCAGCTTAACAGAACAAACAGTTCTAAATTTATTCAATCGTGGATCGTAGATCATAGCAATATTAAAATTAATATAGTAACTTTTATATTTTGCTTATTTCAAGACACAACTATAGAAACTCCTCGTCAAGTGAATGAAAAATTAAACCGCACAGTTTATTGATTTTCTCTCCTAAAAGCCACTGGGACTTAATTACTTAACGTGGGGATTACTATTTGATACCTTTAAAGAGTTTTCACTGGCCAGTCGGTCGACATCAAATTTTAATGCCTAGCAGCGTTTCTGCACACTAAAGTGCAGGTCTTCGTTTAAAACGGGACCGATAATGAACATTAGGGGAAAGGCTGCTAAATTACAAGGATCAAATGCAGTAGCTCACTAATACAACGCAAGACTGAACTTAACTCCAAGCGTGGTTTCAAGGAAATCAGTTTTGGAAGTTTTATCTCTTCATGAAAAGCAGCTTTAAAACGGAATACTGCACTAAAACACAGCTGCTGTTTTTTGGAAATACATTTCCTTGAACTAAAGTGATTTTCAGAAATAATTTTATTTATTACAAAATGCGAGTTTATGGCTCCAAACATGAACGAGCATTTTAGCTCTAAACTCTGAACTTTCTACTGGGAAAAAAAAATCAGCTATAGAAAACTGAGTGTGTGATTAAAGCGCTAATATGTCACTGAGAGGCTCCGACAGTAAACTAAATGATCAAGTCGCCGTTTTCATTTCAGCCCAAAGGGCCTCATGGAGTCTGGAAAAAAACTTGACTAAAATGGAAACAGGCTCTTTAAGCAGCATAAGCAGAATAATCACCGTTAACTGAAGCTGAAAAGTATTGCCTGTAGAAAAGGCTACCACAGAACATTATAGAGCCAGAGTACTTTTACACATTTGTTTGATCACTGCCCCGAGTACTTGTGTCATGTCTTCTGATCTGATTTTTTAATAAGGTTTCTCAGTTAAAAAAATAAAACTTAAAACCTTAGATGACACCCGAATCCCTATTTACTAGAATCTTACACTCTTTTTATGCTTCTTTTGTGTGTGTGTTTGTCTTAATTTTTCTAGTTTAGTGTTTATGACGTTTACAGTCATAATAAATAAAAAGAAATTTAGAGAGCACAGTTTCGTGGGCCCCGCAGACTGGTGTTTAATGTTTTTTTTCCTCCTCACATGGATTGGTGGAGCCATCAAAGCAGGCATGTCTGTACCTTCGTTAATAAAGTGTGAATGCCTGTGTTATTTTTAAAAAATCAACCCTATTTAATTATGAAGGGAGAAATTACCCATAGAGACAAAAAATACAACACAGGAATCTTTTGGGACTGTCTCTCCTCTGAAGACAGCCATAAGTCACAATTAGAAAATTGCAGCTTTTGGGAATTCCACAATAGCTTTATTCTTCAGCCCATTGAAAATGGGTATGATAAGGAGGAAGTGAAGGAAGCTTGGATTATTATTAGCTTCAAAGTTACACAGACCCTTATCTTGGGTTGTGACCCTAACTAAGTAATGCCCATGCAAAGACCAAAGTTAAAATAACCTGATCAGAAATCACATGTTCACATGTGTCATATTAAAAAAAACGACCCAGCAAACAACTGATATCAAAGACCTGTATGGTTTAACAAATTGCCAAAAGCTTCCAAGTAGTGAAAGCTAAAGCAAATTCACCCCAAGTCAATGCAAAATCTGCTCAGAGAAATTGCAAAACTGCATTTGCTAAATCTTAGACTCTACAGACCCCAGTTAACAGGTTGAATTCAGTTCAGTTTCACTCATATAACACCAAATCATAACAACATTTGCCTTAAGAGACTTTATATCAAGCTCAAGAGGCACCCTTGCTGCAGGAAGGAGCGCTTTCACAAATCATTCATC
Organism: Maylandia zebra; assembly: GCF_041146795.1. Classification (NCBI taxonomy): domain Eukaryota; kingdom Metazoa; phylum Chordata; class Actinopteri; order Cichliformes; family Cichlidae; genus Maylandia; species Maylandia zebra. Next base: position 34,024,696 of record NC_135179.1, on the reverse strand, counting down.
CCAACAGCAGTTAGACTCTATAACTCCTCAATCACAAAGTCATAAGTAACTGGACATTGTGGACATCCACGGACACCACTTCATGCATAATGGACCTTCTGTAATAATTATAATGTATACTTACTCTCTCTGCATTTGACCCATTCACTCAGTGAAGCAGTGGGCAGCCAGTAAGCAGGTGCACGGGGAGCAGTGTGCAGGGAAGGTACAGTGGATTCGCACCTACGACCTTCCGATTATGGGGCGACCACTCTACCTACCGAGCTATCCCTGCCCCTAAAAAGATGTCTCCTTCTAGCCAGATGTATATGCTATGTGTATGGATGTGTGCAGGTATATATGTATGTATGTGTATACATATGTATATTTAGTGTGCACCTGTGTGTGTGTGAACATGTCTATACATTGGACTAGTAGTGGTAGAATAGTTATGTTAAGCTATATAGTTTATGTCTTGCATATTTCCACAACCATATCCATAATCACATACTGTGTATGCTACCGTTGTATATAGTGTATTATCTTACTTTTTAAAATTTTATTCTTTATTTTATTTGTATTTTTTGTATTTTCCTTCTGATATCTGTACCTGAGCTGAGGTAACGCATCCCCGTCGTGGGATCAACAAAGTCTTATCTTATCTTATCTCTTAAAGTAAAGACCCTACAATAATACTAGAGAAAACCCCTACAATCAGGGGGACCTCTTTGAGCAAGCACTTGGCAACAGTGGGAAGGAAAAACTCCCCTCCAATAGGAATAAGCTCAGGAAGGGGCAGCTGCTGAAAGCTTTTAGGAGTGAGAGGAGGAAGACAGGACAAAAGACATATATGTTAAATGTTAAAGTCTAAACAAAAATCCCCCTGCCCATCGGTCTTTGGAAGGGCTGCTGAGATCAAGTGTCTTCTCTCCAAACAAACAGTCCCCCCATCCCCCCCTCCAAAACACACACACACACACACACACACACACACACACACACACACACACACACACACACACACACACACACACACACAAGGCAGAACAAACATGGCAGCATGGCTTAGGCTTGCAAAATTGCATCTAAGCAAACCAAGACTTTTGGAATAGTACCAAGTTTATTTATATAGCAAATTTAAAACAGAGTTGACCAAAGTGCTGTACATGAAAAGTATACAGCCCCAAGAAAAATTACACTAAACTTTTAGAAAATTAAACAAAATACTTCAAATTAAAATAGAATAAAATGGAAAGAAAACATGATAAATGAATAGCAATAAACACAGTATCTCAGCAACAGTGTTTATAGCCACTCCAAAGAGGGAAAGAGTTGAGTTGAGTTCATTTTTATTTCAAACATGTACATTCACAATCATTACAAAATATCATTCCATTTTTTTTGTTTGAAAAGGAGTAGGCAGAAGTATACACTTATCTGGTCGTTAAGTGATGATGCGACGAGGCTACTTCCGGGCCTAAAGTAGTCTGCGTGTAATATGACTTTTGTGTTGGTAACATGTTTAATGTTATGTATTTTCTTCTATTTAATCTCAAAAAGCTCATTTATTTAAGCTCAGTTTTTAAAACCTTAGGATGTAACTACAGCCCAGCCCATGCAGCAGTATATGAATGACTAACCTCGTATTGTGGATGGATTATCTCAGCTGTTCTCCTGGCTGAAGTTTGGTCCTTTTACAGCATCCTGCCATGCGATTGCATTTGTTCCTGACCACCGTTAACTTTTATCGAGTGGAAAAAATTTAGCTTATTTATATTATGCTAACATAGCTGTGTCGCTAGCGGTCACGTAGCACATCAACAACTGTAGCTTGCCTCCACCAGTGTGTGAATGCGAGAATGATTGAATAGTGGCATTGTAAAGCGCTTTGGGTGCCTTTAAAAGCGCTATATAAATCCAATCCATTATTATTATTATTATTATTATCATTATATACCAGCTAGCCCAACTTCAGTAACCCTACAAACGTCACTGCTGTTTAGTTTTCTGTCTTCATTTATGTTGGAAGTGATAACAGAGCTGTACGTTTTAATTTGTTTCCAAAACCCCGCAGTCAGGACATGCTATATTGTATTTAGATAGAAGCTAGCGAGCTAACTCCCTGCTAACTTCTAACTCCGTTAAATGTCATAAATTCCATTTTCATGGATGCCTGGATGTTAAACTCAATTGTTACACCTGGTAGAGCAGAACGCTGATCATTTTATTAAAGATGAAAGACTTTAGACAGTTTTTCAACTCTCAGTAATGCCACAGTGATCGTTTGATATATGGACCTGCAGCGGAGTTTAGACCCAGACACGGCTAGTGACGTCAGACTTAATGACCGGATAGTATACACTGTCTCTACCCCTTCAAGTTTTACCTCTCATTCATTAAATTTTCTTTGAGTCTTCAATTAAACAAACAACATATGAAGCAAAAATAAAACAAACAAAAAAAACCAAACAAACACAAAAAATAAACAAGAAATAAACAAGCCCCACCACATTATAGTTTCTTTCATATAAATAAAGAGATGAAATAAAGTGATATAAATTAAGTGGGGACTTAAATACACACGCAAGGTAATGAGAGGATGGGAAACAGCTGGGAACACAGCTGGGGCAAATCTGACATTACAAGACAAAGGGAAAGCCAAACTAAATACACTGAACACAGGACAAAGACTATCAAAATAAAACAACCAGAAACCAGAGACACACATTGAGATATGGACCCAACACTGGGACCGGGGAAGAATAGCCATGAGAACATAACTAACTCGACATGACACATAAAACACATATAATCTGAAAAGAACTAAGGAAGTGAAGTACAAACCATATTTATCTTCTGCTCTTGCTCTTGACGAGGGCGGTCGCACTTTTCTCCTCCTCCTCTCCCTTAGCTTCCCTGTTTAGCCTCTTGTGTCCTTGTCTAGTCTCGTGTTTTTTGTATTACTTTTCCCTGGAACATTCTCTCACAGTCTGTTCTCTAAAACCTAAAAGAGGAATTATGGATTGGATCAACTGGTCCCTAAATGCAATTGACACGCTTGGGTGAGCCTGGGTGCTGAAGATATCTACCTATTCGGAACCATGGTAACAGGGTTCTGGCCAGGGCTGGACTGGGACAAAAAATCAGCCCGGGCATTTTGACTAGAGACCGGCCCACCAGGTATTATAGGAAAAACCATAAAGCCTTTGAATGAAAACAAACGTCGTTGTGACAGTGATGTACACTGTCTTGTTGGTACATATGTATCAATCTAATAAACTTAAACGTACACCATCCTCCTTATTCTGGTATTCTAAACAGTACTTAGCCGAAACCCAAAGACTGCTTGGTTGAGTTAACTTCCTGAACTATCTACAACATATGGTGGAAACCTGAAATTAAGACAGAGAAGACTAGAGGTGAGACATGACCATTACTGAATATTAAAAATAATAAATGACAGATTTAGTGATATTTTCATAAACTATTTATTTACCACATCAATAAACAGCATGGCAGGGCAAAATATTTTTTCTAACATGGCAACCTTTTAAAAGTGAAAGGAGACAGAAAGACAGCTGAAAAAGAATAAAACTTAATTGACTTTTTGATGGCATTTTACACAAAGTACTGGTACAGAATCTAGAAAACGTGGGAAAATACTGGCATCATGTACAGTACTTTCTTCTGAAGAAATTATGTTGGGACCCTGAAAAAAACTTACTATGTACAATAATGGATTTCTATAAATTTGACATCAGATGAAAATTTTGGTTGTAAGATTCGGATAATTATTTGTTAAAAGCTAGAAATTTTAAATGAGAATAAGAAAGAAAAGTATTTCTTTGTGCCCCCCTCTCCCTGTTAATGCCCTACCTGCCCCCCCTGGCAAAACTTTGCTAGACCCGCCCCTGCACAGTTACCAGCTGTCAGCTACTTAGAAAAGGATCCTGGTGTTATTTGTCTCTCAGAAACAGTTCATAACTTCCCTTCAACTCATTCCTGTCACCTAAAAGGTAAACCTGTTTCTCCATCACCTGTTCAGCTCTGATGATCCAGTAAGGACATCTCCTGGTTTCATCTTCATGTTTCCCTCTCACCACATATCCAAACCGACATCATGACCACACAAAGTTACAGCTGTGACTCCAGCAAACATCAGCTGATACTAGAAATTAATATTAAATAAATTCTAACAACCGCTTATCACGTTTAAAGGCGCTGCTGCTGTTTAACGCGACCTCCGCTAGTTTCCTCTTTCTGGCGCAAAGCGGGAGATAAACAAGCAAGAGAGACGGGACTTGTGGCAGAAACGCCACTGATCATTGATCAGTTTCAGTAGCAGCAGGAGAAGGAGGGGGGAGAATGAGAGAAGAAGAGGCAGCTGACAGCGTAAAGACACAGAATAACTCCAGCTTTTTGTCTTTTTTTTATTGTAGCCTATGTACAGGACAAATCCCGTTTATTTTCAGCTCAATACGAAACGCATAATATTAACTCTGAATACCAGAGGATTCCGTTTTTTACTGGACGGTTGGCAACTCTACTAACTAACCATATGAATAAAATAAAGTTCACCAGTAACATCATAGCACCCACCCAACTGTATAGAAACTCCATCATGCTAGCTAGTACACAGTACAAGCTATTGTAACTGACTGTAAAAAGTTAGCACAACGAAAATAAACTCCACCTAAACTTGGTTTATATCTGACCCAGATAGACTGCAGGTCATAACTTCTTACCTGAAGCTCATTTCACCTGACAGTTGGACCGGCAGCCGCCTTGGGTCTCTCCACCTCCGCCTCCCCTTTCCCCCATCCACCTGCTGGCCTCCACCACTTGCTAATTTTACTGTATCTGTGAAAGCTCCACCATAGCCACTACCAAACAATTGAGTTATTTTTACATGCCTGCCAGGATCTGTCCAATCCGCCACCTTTCATTGTTTACACGGTTACGAAAAAAAGACAACGACAACAAAACATCGGCCCATTCAAAACGAAAAATCGTCCCACCGGGCAAATGCCCGGTATGCCCGATGGCCAGTCGAGCTATGGTTCTGGCTGATCGGAGCTGGCTTGGCCCTGACTTATCGAAGAATTAAGAAAGCGGAACCGGCTGTTCAAACCCCCACAAGGCTGCCGGCTGGGATTGGAACGATGGAAAGAGGCGTGAGTTTCTCAAAATGGGCTCATTGAGTGCAGCACGGATAAGATCTTGGAGAGGCTACGGCTGCCATGAATACTCAGAATAAGATCTCTGAGTGCAAATTGGATCATATCTTTGAGCAGCTCACTGCGGTCGTGAGTTCTTAGAATCGGCTCTTTGAGCACAAGAATGACAACATCACAGAGCGCAAGTTTGATAACATCATGCGGAAGCTCGCGGCTCTCCAACGGGAGATTGAGAGACCAGTGTTGGACTGTTAGAACTGCTTTGAAATTCATATGAGCTGTTCGCACTAAAGTAAAAACCACCATCACTTCATGCGGATACCCTTTTGGCGCCAGCTGCGGTCTCAAGGCTGGAGCCGAACAAAAACACCCTGAAAACGACTGTGTTTAGTCTGTTCCTTCCCATTCCATGCAAGGCCACCTGGGTTGGCTGGAAGACTGTTTACTTAGCCTAGCAGGGCGAAGGACACTGTCTCAGCTGAACTCTGGACACACACACACATACATATACACTGATATGCACACACTCATCCTCCCTCCCTTTCCAAACGCCTTCGACGCTTGTTCCCTCCTGGGGAACACGGCGGGTCTGAGCCCGCACTGGAATGGTAGTGCTGGGCAGGATGGCTGCTGTGTTTGTTTCGGATGACTCCTCACCCCCCATCCAACCCTGTGGCTTGTCACGTGCTCCATAATGTTGTGCTGTGGACATTTATGTGCTTTTTTGTGCAGAGGAGTTTTTTAGTTTCCTGTTCTCATGCTGTCCTCCCAGGAGCCCAGCATGAGTAGAGGTCTCTTTTTTTCCTCTTGTTCTTTCCCATTGTAGTGTATATTTCAGTGTTTTTTTTTCTGTAACGCTACTGATCTCCGACCTGTATCCCCATGTGATGTCTGTGTTGTCGGGGGGGGGTCCTATTTCACTGCAGGGCAACCTGCACGTGGCAAATAAAGCCTTGATTGATTGATTGACAAATGACTAAACCATGACAAACACTAAAACAAAGAATACCCGTAAATCAGAAGACACATAGACACAGGGTCCCCAGACCCAGGACCATGACAGTTGTGTTTTTCAAGGACACACCCCATACACAGGGTGGGCCATTTATATGGATACACTGTAATAAAATGGGAATGGTTGGTGATATTAAAGTCCTGTTTGTGGCACATTAGTATATGTGAGGGGGCAAACTCCTCAAGATGGGTGGTGACCATGGTGGCCATTTAGAAGTCGGCCATCTTGGATACAGCTTTTGTTTTTTCAATAGGAAGAGGGCCATGTGACACTTATTGGTAATGTCACAAGAAAAACAATGGTGTGCTTGGTTTCAATGTAACTTTATTCTTTCATGAGTTATTTACAAGTTTCTTAGCACTTATAAAATGTGTTCAATGTGCTGCCCATTGTGTTGGATTGTCAATGCAACCCTCTTCTCCCACTCTTCACACACTGCAGGAGAAATGCCAGCACAGGCATCCAGTATCCGTAGTTTCAGTTATAAATGGCCCACCCTGTACAATGAAAAAAGAAGTGGGCCCAGAATGTGCCCTGGAGACACTCCACAAGTGAGAGGTGCCTTTATAGAAGAACAATCTCCCACATGTAAAGAGAAACTTCTAGTTGTTGATATGATTTAAACCAAGTCAGAACTGTGCCTTTGAGTCTGTCTTTATGTTCTAGATGGGATAGAAGGATGTTATGGTCCACAGTGTCAAAAGCAGCAGACAGGTCTAGAAGCACCAAAACTCCACGGCTTTTGATATATCCTTTGGACATATGAGAGCAAATTGGCCACGTTTGATAATGCACAGAGGCCACATGGACAAAATTGTAACAGGACAATGAGCAAGCACAGCAGCAAATCTACCACAGAATAGCTGAAAAAGAAAGCATCAAGGTTCTGCAATGCCTCTGTCACTCCCTGGCTGACTTAATCGGTTTTCTTTCTGTTTGTTGTTGTTGGTGTCTGTGGGCAGGACCCATTTTGTGTTTATTTCAACAAGCCAGTTGAATTCCCACACTAAGCTTGTGTAATTTTTTGAATATTGGTATCACCACTTACTATGTATGGACTTGTATTTTTTACTGGTATGGTCATGTGATGTCATATATATATATATATATATATATATATATATATATATATATATATATATATATATATATATATATATATATATACATGGAACGCCATAACCAAGTGGCCGGCATAGTGTACAGGAACATCTGTGCCGAGTATAACCTGGAAGTCCCGAGGTCAAAATGGGAGATGCCCCCAAGGGTGGTGGAGAATGACCGAGCTAAGATCCTGTGGGACTTCCAGATACAGACGGACAAAATGGTGGTGGCTAACCAACCGGACATAGTGGTGGTAGACAAACAGAAGAAGATGGCCGTAGTGATCGATGTAGCGGTTCCGAATGACAGCAATATCAGGAAGAAGGAACACGAGAAACTGGAGAAATACCAAGGGCTCAGAGAAGAGCTCGAGAGGATGTGGAGGGTGAAGGTAACGGTGGTCCCCGTGGTAATCGGAGCACTAGGTGCGGTGACTCCCAAGCTAGGTGAGTGGCTCCAGCAGATCCCAGGAACAACATCGGAGATCTCTGTCCAGAAGAGCGCAGTCCTGGGAACAGCTAAGATACTGCGCAGGATCCTCAAGCTCCCAGGCCTCTGGTAGAGGACCCGAGCTTGAAGGATAAACCACCCGCAGGGGCGTGCTGGGTGTTTTTATATATATATATATATATATATATATATATATATATATATATATATATATATATATATATATATATATATATATATATCCATCCATCCATCCATCCATCCATTTTCATCCGCTTTGTCCGGGGCCGGGTCGCGGGGGCAGCAGCCTAAGCAAAGAGGCCCAGACCTCCCTCTCCCCAGCCACCTCCTCCAGCTTATCCGGGGGAATACCAAGGCGTTCCCAGGCCAGCCGAGAGATATAATCTCTCCAGCGTGTCCTGGGTCTGCCCCGGGGCCTCCTATATATATATATATATATATATATATATATATATATATATATATATATATATATATATATATATATATATATATATATATATATATATATTTTGTCCCGTTTGGATCTTTAGCCATCAGAATTGTTGTCTTAAGGCCAAGAAAGATGCCAAGCGGATTTATTTTACCAAGTAGATCGTCATGGCCTTGCCATATTGGTCCATTTGATTGACCTTTATTATAATTATGAATTTATTTTATTTTCGGTTGCTACAAACGGGACAGACATGACTGGGGGATAGGAAAGGGAGAAAGAATGAAAGAAAGAGAGGGAGAGAAAGAAAACCAAAGGGGAGAAGAGACGGTGAGAAGGGGGGGAAGAAAGAAAAAAAAATGCCTGGATCACCTGTGTGGAGAAAAAAAACAGAAGAGAAAGCAAACAACAAAGAGCAACATAATAAAAAAAAAAGCACCGTCACAATAAACCAGCTAGCAGTAGATATCAGTAGATACTAAATAATAAACGATATTGTGCAGCACGCAAGATAGACAGTGCACAATGTGCTTTGAGGCAGCAGCCAAGAAAGCTGTAGTCTGCGTCTGTGAATACCCGTGTGTACACCTGTGTGCATACCTGTGTGGATCAGCATGCTTGTATTCCCAAGGTTTCTCCATGTAATGATCTGCTAGGGAGTGTGGGGAGCCACAGCCCTGTCCTCCAGGGTATGAAGCAGGTATGGAGGAGATCCAGGCCCCAGATATCCAGAGGCCCCAGAGTACAAGGACCCGAGGAGGACCACCAAAGGGGGGGAACCGTGCCACCCTCCTGGGAAGAGCTGAGTAGAGCCCCAAGGAGAGGTCACCCCGCAGCTACGGAGCAGAGGCCAGAGGGGGTTGCAGTGGCGTGCCCGCAGGCTCTGCCGGCAGCCAGCTGTGCCAGAGAGGACCGAGCTTCAGGCCCAGAGGCCAGAGGCCTGAGGGCATCCCACCCCCCGGAAGGAGCCCAGCCAGGCCACAGGCGCCAGGCCCCGCCAATCGGCCACCAGGAGTGAGCCGGTACATACATGAGCGCCCAGCCCCAGTCAACAAGAACCACCAACACACCAACGTCTGAGGGCATCAACCACCGGCAGGGAGTGTGGTGAGGGGAGATAGGCCTCCGTACTTTAGAGGGCCTGAGATGTACCCAGAGAGGTGGAGTCTAAGACCCAACCTGACATATAGACACAGACGAACAGGCATACGCGGACACAAACGTGCATTCCCACCCCATATGCACAACCAAATACTCGGCACTCACCCAACGTGTAGACAGACACAAATAGACACTGCACACACATTCACATTCTCCAAACATACTCTATATCCCAGGTCCAGGTACCCCCGCCCTCAGAGGGGCAAGCCGCACCTAGACCCAGGAGATGTAACCCTTCTTTCTGGGGTGGAGGCAAGCGGACCACTTCCTTATCTGCAGTAGCAGGGAGGCCCCGCATCCCAGACCCCAGTCTGACGGCCAGCACCTCCTCCCAGCCCCCCAGCCCTCACGGCTAATAGAACTATTTTTTAGATAAAGTTTTATCTCTTAAATCTACTCTTCCTTTGGTGACTGATAGTATGTCTATTCCTGATTGTTCTGCTACTCTTTATCAATTTGAACCCGTTTCACTCTCTACTCTGAAGCGTCTAATTGATAAACTGAACAATACTAATTCTGTACATGATGTTCTTCCATCCCGTATAGTCAAGGATTGTTTTAATGCAATTGGACCTTGTTTATTGTCCATATTGAACTTTTCCTTGCTTTCTGGCTATGTACCTTCAGCTCTCAAACATGCTGTAATTCAACCTGTTCTAAAAAAAAGGAACCTTGATCATAGTGATTTTGCCAACTATAGGCCGATTTCTAAGCTTCCCTTCCTGGCTAAAATTCTTGAGAAGGTGGTTCTGCTTCAACTGCAGACCTTCCTGGATGAGAATAATATAAATGATAAATTTCAATCGGCCTTCAAACAACATCACAGCACTGAATCAGCGCTGCTTCGTGTTTTCAATGATCTTTTACTAATGGCTGACAATGGACGCACCTCTGTCCTAGTGCTATTGGATCTTTCATCGGCATTTGACATGGTTGACCATAACATCCTATTGGCGAGACTAGAGCACACTGTAGGCATTAAGGGCGCTGCCTTGGATTGGTTTAAATCTTACCTCTCCAATCGGCTCTCTTCGGTACATTTGGCCACATCCTCTTCTTCGGCTGTACCTGTTTGCTGTGGTGTCCCCCAGAGATCTGTGTTAGGCCCTACCCTTTTCTCATTGTACATGCTTCCCTTAAGTGCTATCTTTGAGAAATACCACATTGCTTTTCACTATTATGCGGATGATATCCAGATCTATTTTGAGTTAAACGATGATCTTGCTCTGTCTTTGAATAGCTTTCGAGAATGCATGTGTGAGGTCAAGAAATGGCTTTTGGCAAATACTCTTATCCTTAATGATAAGAAAACTGAAATTATGATTTTTGGTAGTAATGCCCTTCGTGCCAAACTTCAGGATGCCTTTGGTTTTCTCACTAGTTCTTTCTCTGACACTGTTAGGAATCTGGGTGTCTTATTTGACAGCTCATTTAAACTTGATAAACAAGTGTCTGCTGTTGTCAGATCCAGTTTTTACCAGCTTCGCCTTATTTCTAAGGCCAGGCACTATATCCCGTATAAAGACCTAGAAAAGCTCATCCACGCCTTTGTAACGTCAAGGCTTGATTACTGCAATTCACTTTATTGTGGTCTCCACTCTTCCCTTTTACATAGATTACAGACAGTTCAGAATGCTGCAGCACGCATTCTAACTAAAACCAAGAAGTTTGCCCACATTACTCCTGTCCTTGCTGATCTGCACTGGTTGCCTGTCAAATATCGTATTCAATTTAAAATTTTGTTGTTTACTTTTAAAATTACCAATAACACTGCACCAAGCTATCTTAAGGAACTTTTAAACCCATATGCTCCTGCTAGGGCTTTAAGGTCATCCTCACAGTTACTGTTGGTTCAGCCCAGATCTCGACTGAAATCTAGAGGTGATCGATCGTTTGCTCTAGTTGCACCGGAGCTGTGGAACAATCTCCCAATTGGCATCCGGGCATCTGATTCTATTCATTCTTTTAAATCACGGCTAAAAACATATCTTTTTAAACTTGCCTTTTCTACCAGTTAAATGCTGGCTTGCTTGCAGTGACCTATTGACCTATTGTATTGTATTGTATTGTATTAAATTCTCTGCTATCTTTCCATTATTGGTGTCTTTTATCATGGTGGTACAGTCTTACCTTGCTATAACCTATGTGCTGCAGTTTACTCTTATTGGTGGCTTTTATCTGTGAACATAATCCATTACTTTTATGTATTTGATGTTAATGTGTGAACTGTTTTATTTTTTATTGTTTTATGTAAAGCACTTTGGTATGCCCAAGGCTTTTAAATGTGATCTATAAATAAAGATTGTTGTTGTTGTTGTTGTTGAGTGAAGACCTCAAACCTCCCTACGCCCGGTCATATGTAGTGTTGCTGTGTGCTGTTCTAAAGTGCATTTAAAACTCAGGAGAGCATGGTACTAGCTTCCTCTCAGAGAGCAGCACGGCTCTTCCCGAAAACCCTCAGTGTCTATATACATTTAAAATTGAGGGTGGGGCACCAGCACGGTGGCACGGTGGTTAGCACTGTTGCTGCACAGCAAGAAGGTCCTGAGTTCAATTCAGGGTCTTTCTGTGTGGAGTTTGCATGTTCTCCCCGTGTTTGCATGGGTTCCCTCCGGGTACTCCGGCTTCCTCCCACAAAGACATGCAGCTTGTGGGGATAGGTTAATTGGAAAATCCAAATTGCCATTAGGTGTGAATGTGCGAGTGAATGTGAGTGTGAATGGTTGTCTGTCCCTGTGTGTTGGCCCTGCGACAGACTGGCGACCTGTCCAGGGTGTACCCCGCCTCTCGCCCTATGACAGCTGGGATAGGCTCCAGCGCCCCCCGCAACCCTGAAAAGGATAAGCGGAAGCGAATGAATGGATGGATGGATGGTGGGGCACCAGCACCAGAGGTGGGTTGGAGTACACCGACCATCCTCTGGATGCTGTAAAACGTGCCCACCCCCAAGGCCCTATATGTATGTGTTATGCGAGAGTGTGAGTAATATGGATGTCTAGGTTGCAGAATAAAATTGAGGCACAGGTGGCCAGAAGGGGACAGAGGGGCCTCCCCTGCGCCCTGGTGACATACCTGCACCCCAAGCCCTGCGTGTGTGGGTGGGTGTGGTAGACCCCCACACTCTGGAACCCACCAGGGCAAGGGGGCGTGTACGTTTGCATGGGATTAATGATTAATGAAGACTCTGTCATTTTTAGAAATTCCCACCATGCTGTTAGAGAAGAGCTAATATTGATGCTTACAAGCCATCACTAACTACAGGACGACATCCCCTGCCTGTGACAGTGACGGCTCCCTCCCAGATGCGCTGAACAACTTCTACCCTTGGTTCGACAGGCAGAACGACGTGGCGGCGAGGAAGACCACCCCTCCTCCGAACAACCAGGTCCTGTGTCTCACTACAGCTGAGGTGAGGAAAACTCTACGCAGAGTCAATCCACGTAAAGCTGCTGGACCAGACAACATCCCAGGCAGAGTGCTCAGAGAATGTGCTGATCAGCTGGCAGATGTTCTCACCGACATCTTCAACATCTCTCTGAGCAGTGCCGTCGTTCCCACATGCCTCAAGGCCACCACCATCGTCCCCGTGCCCAAGAAGTCTTCTGTGTCCTGTCTCAACGACTACCGTCCTGTTGCACTTACACCCACCATCATGAAGTGCTTCGAACGGCTCGTCATGAGACACATCAAGACCCTGCTGCCCCCCTCACTGGACCCACTGCAATTTAAGTTCGCTGATGACACGACCGTGGTGGGTCTCATTAGCAAGAACGACGAGTCAGCGTACAGAGAGGAAGTGCAGAGGCTAACGGACTGGTGTAAAGACAACAACCTGTCTCTGAATGGTGACAAGACAAAAGAGATGGTTGTTGACTTTAGGAGGACACGAGGCGACCACTCACCACTGAGCATCAACGGCTCCTCTGTGGAGATCGTCGACAGCACCAAATTCCCGGGCGTCCACCTGGAGAAGGACCTCGGCTGGTCCCTCAACCCCAGCTCCCTGCACAAGAAAGCCCAACAGTGTCTCTTCTTTCTGAGAAGACTGAGAAAGGCCCGGCTTCCACCACCGATCCTGACCACCTTCTATAGAGGAACTATCGAGAGCATCCTGAGCGGCTGCATCACTGTCTGGTTTGGGAACTGTGCCATATCGGACCGCAAGACCCTACAGCGGATAGTGGGAACAGCAGAGAAGATCATCGGGGTCTCTCTCCCCTCTATTGAGGACATCTACACCACACGCTGCATTCGCAAAGCCACCAGCCTTGTGGCTGATCGGACACACCCCTCTCACACACTCTTCACACTCCTGCCATCTGGAAAAAGGTACCGAAGAATTCGGGCACACACATCCAGACTGTGCAACAGCTTTTTTCCACAAGCCATCCGTCTCCTCAGCAAAAAGGGACTGACTGATAAACACGCACACGCACACACACACACACACACACACACACACACACACACACACACACACACACACAAACATTGTCACTCAGCTTAACTCAACTACCTCAAAACATTGAGACTGGACTGACTAATCAACACAAGCGCAAACACACTGACCTACACCACCAAACCATCGTACACACCAACCTGTAAATGCTCTTTTGCACAATATTATTACTGGACTTTCTGCACTAACTTCTGCACTTCCTAATTTTTGCTGCTACACTAAGGAATGTTTACTGTTCCTCCACTACCTCAACTCATCATCACAAAACCTTATTATTATGTTACATTGTGGGTTTTTTTGTCACACTGTCACTTGCTGCTCTTGTTTGCACATTTGCACGTGCACTTTGTTGTCTGCTGTCTGAAAACAACAACAAAAAAAGTCTTCCTTAGATAGTTAGATAGTTTTTTGTTAATTTATGTTGTAATTTATGTTAGGTCAGTCTGTCTTGTCTCTGCTAGCCAGCTAACTAGGCCTCTTAGTTAGCTAGTTTAGAGTTTTCTGTTAATTTATGTTGTAAATTTATGTTGCATGTAGCACCTTGGTTCCTGGAGGAACATTGTTTCGCCTCACTGTGTACTGTTAAACTGTATATGGTTGAAGTGACAATAAAGCCAACTTGACTTGACTTGACTTTAAAGCATTCATGTCGTTTGATGTTTGAGCTGATAAATGGTAGGTTATTACATAGTGCCTGTTCTACATCTATCCAAGGTTCATCTAAGAGGGTGTGTTTAAACCATCTAGAGATGAACTGAAGCCTGTTGGCTAAAAAATAGTGATTAAAGTTAGGCAGATCTAATCCTCCTTTATCCTTGGTCCTTTGTAGTGTTTTTAAGCTGATACGTGGGGGTTTATCTTTCCAAAGGAATTTAGAAATATACGAGTCTAGAGATCTGAACCAATCTTGTGATGGCTTATTTGGAATCATTGAAAATAAATAGTTTATTTTTGGCAAGACCATCCTTTTTATAGCGGCGACCCTTTCCATGAGTGATATGGGTAAAGATTTCCATCTAGCCAGATCATCTTCTACTGTCTTTAAAAGTGGGATGTGGTTTAATTTAGTTAATTCTGAAAGTTTAGGAGAAACATTAATACCTAAATATTTTATATTTCCACATTGCAGTGGGGAAGGAGAAGAATTATGGAGGGAGCAATTAATCGGAAGAACTGTTGATTTCGACCAGTTAATTGAATAATCTGAGACACTTGAGAAGGAATTTATCAATGCAATTACCCCAGAGATATTGGTTTGTGAGTTTTGGAGAAAAAGTAACACATCATCTGCATAAAGGCTGATTTTATGTTCTATATTCTTACATGACCGTGGCTCAGGGGGTTGGGAATCACATCTGTAACCGGAAGGTCGCCGGTTCGATCCCTGGGCTCTCTGTCCTGGTCGTTGTGTCCCTGGGCAAGACACTTTACCCTACCGCCTACTGGTGTTGGCCAGAGGGGCCGATGGCGCGATATGGCAGCCTCGCTTCTGTCAGTCTGCCCCAGGGCAGCTGTGGCTACAACTGTAGCTTGCCTCCACCAGTGTATGAATGTGAGAGTGAATGAATAGTGGTATTGTAAAGCGCTTTGGGTGCCTTGAAAAGCGCTATATAAATCCAATCCATTATTATTATTATTTTATGCCCTTAATTGTTGTAGCCTGTCTAATTGCTGCTGCTGCTAGTGGTTCAATAAAAATTGCAAACAGTGAAGGGGAGAGTGGGCATCCCTGCCTGGTGCCCCTCAAGAGACAGAAGCTGGAGGATGTCTGGTCATTTGTTCTAACACAAGCTGTTGGGGAATTATATAATATTTTTAACTAGTTTATGAAAGAGGGTCCAAAACCAAATTAAAGTTGCAAATAGAAATTTCCAGTTAACTATGTCAAATGCTTTTTCTGCATCTAAAGAAAATATTATGGTTTCAATGTTTTTACTGTATGAGTGTATATATATATATATATATATATATATATATATATATATATATATATATATATATATATATATATATGTATATATATATATATATATACATATATATATATATATATATATATACACATATATAAAAACACCCAGCACGCCCCTGCGGGCGGTTTATCCTTCAAGCTCGGGTCCTCTACCAGAGGCCTGGGAGTTTGAGGGTCCTGCGCAGTATCTCAGCTGTTCCCAGGACTGCGCTCTTCTGGACAGAGATCTCCGATGTTGTTCCCGGGATCTGCTGGAGCCACTCGCCTAGCTTGGGAGTCACCGCACCTAGTGCTCCGATTACCACGGGGACCACCGTTACCTTCACCCTCCACATCCTCTCGAGCTCTTCTCTGAGCCCTTGGTATTTCTCCAGCTTCTCGTGTTCCTTCTTCCTGATATTGCTGTCATTCGGAACCGCTATATCGATCACTACGGCCGTCTTCTTCTGTTTGTCTACCACCACTATGTCCGGTTGGTTAGCCACCACCATTTTGTCCGTCTGTATCTGGAAGTCCCACAGGATCTTAGCTCGGTCATTCTCCACCACCCTTGGGGGCATCTCCCATTTTGACCTCGGGACTTCCAGGTTATACTCGGCACAGATGTTCCTGTACACTATGCCGGCCACTTGGTTATGGCGTTCCATGTATGCCTTGCCTGCTAGCATCTTGCACCCTGCTGTTATGTGCTGGATTGTCTCTGGGGCATCTTTACACAGCCTGCACCTGAGGTCTTGCCTGGTGTGATAGACCCAAGCCTCTATGGATCTTGTGCTCAGAGCTTGTTCTTGTGCTGCCATGATTAGTGCCTCTGTGCTGTCTTTCAGTCCAGCTTTGTCCAGCCACTGGTAGGATTTCTGGATATCAGCCACCTCCTCTATCTGCCGGTGGTACATACCATGCAGGGGCCTGTCCTTCCATGATCCTTCCTCGTCTCCCTCCTCTTTCTTGGGTTTCTGCTGCCTGAGGTATTCACTGAGCACTCGGTCAGTTGGGGCCATCTTCCCAATGTATTCTTGGATGTTCATTGTCTCATCCTGGACTGTGGTGCTGACACTCACCAGTCCCCGGCCCCCTTCCTTCCGCTTAGCGTACAGCCTCAGGGTGCTGGACTTGGGGTGAAACCCTCCATGCATGGTAAGGAGCTTTCTTGTCTTTATGTCAGTGGCTTCTATCTCCTCCTTTGGCCAGCCTATTACCCCAGCAGGGTACCTGATCACGGGTAGGGCGTACATGTTGATGGCCCGGATCTTGTTCTTACCATTCAGCTGACTCCTCAGGACTTGCCTGACCCTCTGCAGGTACTTGGTGGTTGCAGCTTTTCTAGCGGCCTCTTCATGGTTCCCATTCGCCTGCGGGATCCCCAAGTACTTGTAACTGTCCTCTATGTCTGCAATGTTGCCTTCTGGTAGTTCAATCCCCTCAGTTCTGACTACCTTCCCTCTCTTTGTTACCATCCGGCTACACTTCTCCAGTCCGAACGACATTCCAATGTCATTGCTGTATAGCCTGGTAGTGTGGATCAGTGAATCGATGTCTCGTTCACTCTTGGCATACAGCTTGATGTCATCCATGTACAGGAGGTGGCTGACAACTGCTCCGTTCTGTAGTCGGTATCCGTAGCCAGTCTTGTTAATGATCTCACTGAGGGGGTTCAGGCCTATGCAGAACAGCAGTGGGGACAGAGCATCTCCTTGGTAGATCCCGCACTTGATGGTGACTTGTGCTATGGGCTTGGAGTTGGTCTCTAGTGTTGTACGCCACATCCCCATTGAGTTCCTGATGAAGGCTCTTAGGGTCCCATTGATCTTGTACAATTCTAGGCATTCCAGTATCCAGCTGTGGGGCATTGAGTCATAGGCCTTCTTGTAATCAATCCAGGCAGTGCACAGGTTGGTCAGTCTGGTCTTGCAGTCTCGGCTGATTGTTCTGTCTACCAGTAGCTGGTGTTTTGCGCCTCTGGTATTCTTGCCAATTCCTTTCTGTGTCCCGCTCATGTATTGACCCATGTGCCTGTTCATCTTAGCCGATATGATGCCTGACAGGAGCTTCCATGTAGTACTGAGGCAGGTTATTGGTCGGTAGTTGGAGGGGACCGGTCCCTTCTTGGGGTCCTTGGGGATCAGGACCGTCCGGCCTTCAGTTAGCCATTCCGGGTGTCTCTCGTTAACTAGCAGCTGGTTCATTTGTGCTGCCAGACGCTCGTGGAGTGCAGTCAGCTTCTTCAGCCAGTAGGCGTGAACCATGTCGGGCCCTGGTGCTGTCCAACTCTTCATACTGGAGACCCTTTCTTGGATATCTGCCACTGTGATGGTTACTGGACCCTGTTCAGGGAGGTCGCTGTGGTCTGCCCTCAGATCCTCTAGCCACTGAGCATTGCCGTTATGGGTTGCATCCTTCTCCCATATGCTCTTCCAGTATTGCTCCGTCTCCAGCCTTGGTGGTGCTGTTCTCTTATTGTTCCCTTGCCACTGAGAGTACACCTTTGCTGGTTCTGTGGAGAACAGCTGGTTTATTCTCCTGCCTTCTATCTCTCTGGTGTACCTCCTCAAGCGGCTGGCCAAGGCTGTGAGTCTTTGCTTGGCAGTTTCCAAGGCCTCAGGTATGGACAGCTTGCTGTATTTCTTAGGCACCTTATTTGTCGCACCTTTCTGCAACTCCGTTAGTTGGCTAACCTCCCTCCGTGCTACTTTGATCTTGCCCTCTAGCCTCCTTCTCCATGGAGGGTACTGCCCCTTGTCGCTGTTCAACTTGTAGCCAAGCATCTCACTGATCACTGCTGCCGTATTGTAGATCAGCTTGTTAGTGTCGGTAATCGTGGTTGTAGGTATTGCCCGTAGTGCTGCATTAACATCATCTAGCAGACCTTCTGAGGGTACTTCACGTAATCTTGGTAACCGGCTATGGGGGATCCAGGTTTCAAGCTTGGCCATGATCCTATTTTTCAGGTCAGTTCCTCTCACACTCAACGATCCTTCTCCTATCGCACTTGGGGCTATGTACCCAATCTCGGGTGGGGGTGATGATATCGCCCCCCTGACCTGGCGTCCTGACTCCTCCTTGCCGTAGCATTTGTGTTGTACCTCGTCAATCTCTAGCTGTGAGAGCAGTCCCTTCTTTCGAATGTTGGAACACTGAGCTACTAGTTGTTTCGCCGTCATTGTGGATGTTGGGTATCGAAGAATCCATAGGTCCCTCATCCTATTCATGTAGCCCCTTCCGCCGGGGTTACTTGCGTAGTAGCATTCCAACAACGCTCTGTTTTCGTCTCTTGCCCACCGATATATATATCCATAGGTCCATCATCCTATTCCTATGGATATGCTCAATACCAAGGGCTCAGAGAAGAGCTCGAGAGGATGTGGAGGGTGAAGGTAACGGTGGTCCCCGTGGTAATCGGAGCACTAGGTGCGGTGACTCCCAAGCTAGGCGAGTGGCTCCAGCAGATCCCGGGAACAACATCGGAGATCTCTGTCCAGAAGAGCGCAGTCCTGGGAACAGCTGAGATACTGCGCAGGACCCTCAAGCTCCCAGGCCTCTGGTAGAGGACCCGAGCTTGAAGGATAAACCGCCCGCAGGGGCGTGCTGGGTGTTTTTATATATGTGTGTATATATATATATATATTAGGGGTGCAACGATACACAAAATTCACTGTTCGGTTCGGTTCGATACTTTGGTGTCACGGTTCGATATTTTTTCGATACAAAAAAATGTTCATGCATTTTTAATTTGTCATTTATTAAAATTATAAATATATATTTTAACTCAAAAGTACAGTTTTTAAATTTAACCCTAACCCTTGTGCGTGTTTTTTATTTTGACAGTGAATGCGCACCTGCGGACCACTTATGTGCAGCCCTGGTTATTTAGCTCATCATATTGCAGCCACAGAAATTCTTTTGTCCATGAAACCATAAAGCTGCACTTTCTTTTTGCCTTATAGTCTGATTTGTCATAACTTCTCCGTTTTGTGGTAAGCTTTTCTTTGGATGTCACTTCTTCACCCTGACCTGTCTTATTTGGCTCAGCAGAACTGAAATGCTTTTACACACGCACTCACATAAGCTCAGCGATTCTCTGCGCGATCAACCTCTCACATGTTTAAGCTTGCTGCGGGAGATTTCACTTGTCATGTTTGCATAGTAAGCTAACGATTAATAAGACGATGTCAGAGGAATTGGTGCACAAATTATCATCACTCACAGATCAGTGCTGTCGCTCTCTATACACAGTTCGCACGATTGCAAAGTGAAAGCAAAAAAACAAGCGCAAATTCAAACGCGACTTCAATATGTCACATATTGACAGTGGCTCACCGATGCCAATGACATAATTACCCAGCTACATTTCTGAAAGAATGCAAAAGCATTGACATATGTTTTTCCTACAATAGCCCGACGGGCAGGGAAGAGCTAGATTTTGGTAGCCCGACTGAAAAAAATCGCTAGCTCCGGGACGTCGGGCTAGCGATATTGCAAGCCCTGTATCTGATTGAGGAATCACTCATCTTTGGAAAAGAGAGTTTATTACAGAGAAATGGCTCTTTCCAAAATAAAAGCTATACTATCCGCTTCTTCTGGGCTATATTCTCAGCAGCATAAGGAGAATCATGTGCTAACAGCTGTCTAAATGACTCGGCTAAAGTTAGTAGCATGCTTGCTTTTTTTGTCTGCTTCCACTTGTCTTTGCACTGGGATGATGTCGGCGTAAATGTGCAGTCATATTCGTTGTGTTCCCACTAGTGCTTTCAGGTTAATCTCGTTGAAATGACCTTAACGCCACAACACGGCAAATCTCCGTTAACGAGCTACCGCCGATCGCTCCGTGCATGGGGCTAGACGGCCAACACGTTAACGAGCTAACTGCGCTAACACACTAGTTCACACCAATGTAATTGAGCATTGCATGGCACATCCAACATACTGTTTTACTTTAGTCCATGACGCGCTTACCTTCAGGGTCATACGTCACATGAAAACCAAAATAATTCCAAACGCCAGATCTGAATGAGGGTGGGGGAGGTGCCCTGCGCTCTTCCTTCTGTCTATGCTGTCTGTGTGGAGCGCTCAGTGGATCTGCGCTCGACAGTGCAGCCTAGGCGGAGTAGTCGAACGCAGATTCACTGAGCGCTCAACACAGACAGCATCGTCAGAAGGAAAATTGATAAAATAAATTACAAATGTTGTATTGTTCGATACATATGCGTACCGAACCGAAAGCACTGTATCGAACGGTTCAATATCGATACGAATATCGTTGCACCCCTAATATATATATATATATATATATATATATATATATATATATATATATATATATATATATATATATATATATATATATGATTTGTTAGATTCAGTCATGTTGATTTAAATTGGTACAACCAGACTGTGGTCATGTGTCTAACGGGGAGATGCTCTTGTAATATCATGAAGTTACATGAGATCTCATACCATCGCCTTTCCTGGGAAGATCTGTGCAGTTATCTCAGAAAGATGGCAGAAAAGTGCATTGCAGTCATTTTGAAAAGGTAAGATAACGTCTATCTTCTGCTGTTTAAGTAAATTGTGTGTTTATTTTCAGTGATATCAGTTCACATGTGTTTTTTGTTTTATAATCAGACTGTTTATGCGATGTTAATGAGCTAGAGGACAGCTACAAGTACCTGGGGATCCCACAGACAAATGGGAACCATGAAGAGGCCGCTAGGAAAGCTGCAACCACCAAGTACCTGCAGAGGGTCAGGCAAGTCCTGAGGAGTCAGCTGAATGGTAAGAACAAGATCCAGGCTATCAACACCTACGCCCTGCCTGTGATCAGGCTGGGATAATAAGCTGGCCAAAGGAGGAGATAGAGGCCACTGGCATCAAGACAAGAAAGCTCCTGACCATGCATGGAGGGTTTCACCCCAAGTCCAGCACCCTGAGGCTGTACGCTAAGCGGAAGGAAGAGTGTCAACGCCATTATCCAGGATGAGATGATGAGATATTGATGAGATAGCCTTTATTTGTCAGTTGCAGGTCTTTTGCCCACAACCGAGATGACAGACCTTGCCGACCGTACATACAATACACAAACATCACATTGGGGAGACAGGTCAGGCTAGGTAGCGAGGAAAAAAAAAACATCGAACTGTGTAACACAAAAGGATAATACAGAAATGCACAGATGTCAACACACCATAACACAATAAACACAGACAGCAACATGGGAAAGAGTTCCAGTGTGTACATCTGATCTGGGACTGCTGCAATCTTTCGACTGCGCCTCCAACTGACCCGACGTCCACATCAGAGGGGAGGTAAGGCAATGAACATCCACAAATACATCAGTAAGATGGCTCCAACCAACCGTGTACTGAATACCTCAGGCAGCAGAAACCCAAGTAAGAGGAGTAAGAGGAGGAAGGATCATGGAAGGACAGGCCCCTACATGTTATGTACCACCGGCAGATAGAGGAGGTGGATGATATCCAGAAATCCTACCAGTGGCTGGACAAAGCTGGACTGAAAGACAGCACAGAGGCACTAATCATGGCAGCACAAGAACAAGCTCTGAGCACAAGATCCATAGAGGCTGGGGTCTATCACACCAGGCAAGACCCCAGGTGCAGGCTGTGTAAAGATGCCCCAGAGACAATCCAGCACATAACAGCAGGGTGCAAGATGCTAGCAGGCAAGGCATACATGGAACGCCATAACCAAGTGGCCGGCATAGTGTACAGGAACATCTGTGCCGAATATGGCCTGGAAGTCCCGAGGTCAAAATGGGAGATGCCCCCTATTCTGGTAGACAACGGCCGAGCTAAGATCGTGTGGGACTTCTGGATGCAGACGAATAAACTGTTGATGGCAAACCAAGTGGTGGACAAGCAGAGGAAGACGGCCATAGCGATAGACGTAGTGATACCGAATGACAGCAACATCAGCAAGAAGGAACACGAGAGGCTTGAGAAATACCACGGACTCAGAGAAGAGCTGGAGAAGATGTGGAGGGTGAAGGTAACAGTGGTCCTTGTGTTAATCAGAACACTAGGTGCGGTGACTCCCAAGCTAGGTGAGTGGCTCCAGCAGATCCCGGGAACAACATCGGAGATCTCTGTCCAGAAGAGCGCAGTCCTGGGAACAGCTAAGATACTGCGCAGGACCCTCAAGCTTTCCTTCTTAATCAACTGCCTGTGCACATGTGTTCTGTAAGGATGTGGAGTTTAAAAAAGTATATAGTTATATTGGAAACTTTATTATTGGTATTAGTATTATTATTTAGAATTATACAACATACTTTAACTGTATCAAACTGCTAAAAACACAACTTATTAATCAAATTCAACTTCGTGGGTGATATTTTAATTTCTCATTGGTACACAGCCTTCTAAAAAACTGTCTGGGATGAAGAAATAATAGCTGTATTATTAGAATTGTTAACATTAAGTATAGCTCAGCAGTATGTCTATTCAATAGGAGTTAGAAAATCTGTTTTTAAAACACTTATTTATAAAGATTTGGCCAGGTTATACATCTTGCAGTACTGGAGTACTGATCATTAGCGGCTTATCAGTTGAGTCTTACCCTAGACACCTCCCAGCAGGTTACTTTAGCCATGGATGTAGTTTAGTTCACTGGAGAAACAGAAAAAGGGTGACCTGGTGATTCTTTCTATGTGTATCTATCTATTTTTAAATACTTTTAAAAATTTCTTCAGTTGTTGTTTTGTTTGCCTTTGTGTGAGAAAACCCTTCTGTTGTAGTAGTGGTAGTATTTTTGCTGAACCATCTAAGACAGAGGGCTGCTACTTCCCTTTCCACTGAGTGATTGAGGTCTTCCTATCAGTGCACTTATCATATGAATGTCAAGGACTTGGAAAAAAATCCCATTTTCAGGTGACTGATGGAAGCCAGTCAGCAAACAGACAGAGAGAGTTAAAGAGAAGGAGTGGGGCAAAAAAGAGCTGACAAACCTCAACATCACATCAATGTAGCCAAACAGACCACAGATTGGTAAAAAAAATATCTTAACTGAAGATTTCTTTTCTTACCAGGGATGGTAAATGGACTGCATTCATTCTTTGAGATTATATCAGGTTGTTGATGTGGTCACTCCTAAATATTTTGGTATCTTTCTAGTCATATATTTTTCCAAGGATGATTTTTAATGATGGCCTGCCTCATTTGTACTTACATTTAAAATTACAATGAAAAGATATTCAACACTTTGGTTAATTTAAGGTCAGATGTTATGTCTGCTTCAAAACAACCAGGAAACAGGTCTCACTTAACTGTGAAACTGCTTACCAGTCAACCAGTATAACTGAGCACTCAGACAGACGTTACAATGGATTATCAGGGGTTAGGGTTAGTATCTTGCCCCAGGGTGCTAACTGACTGGGGCAGACAAGGATCGAACCACCAACCTTCTGATTAGTAGGTGACCGGTGCTACTACCTGAGCTGCAGCCACCCACAACGTTAAACTCATGTTTGCTCTATAGTTCAGTGTCTTCCAGATTCTTCCTCCGACATGGTGCTTTTAAATAGGCAAAGTGTTTCTCTGTGTTCATCTGAATTCTGAAAAATGTACTGAAATATAAAACGAGACTTATACAGAAAGCTATCTCTGCTACAAGCACCAGTTGCCTGGTACTGATACATTTCTTGTATGGATTACTTTTAGACAATAGCTTGTATAATTCTATATACTAACACTAAAACCAATAATACATTTTCCAATATAACTATTGGTACTTTTAGATAATATTTAGCATTTGTACATTTTAATGGTGAACAGAATTTACTGCTGTGTTATGCAATTAACTCATTCACTGCCAGCCATTGGCAGTGAATGGGTTAAACCCATTGACTCATTCACTGCAATTGACGGCTATAGACGTCAATGGCAGTGAATGAGTTAACATGTACATGTTAATTTGGAGCGTTTTACCTTTATTAGACGTCACAAGAAATGATTTGTGAGATAAAGTCTTTGGCAGGGTACGTCTGATGTGCCATAAATCAGGAGCTAAACCAAGACTAATAGGCCAACTGACCCACAGCGTTTCATAGTTCTCCCATATAAGGCCTCTGCTTAGTCAGATCCCAGCTTGTTGACCTATTGACCTATTGAGGAGAATAAATGGAGTAGCTGATGGGAAGAATTGTTGGCTCCGTGTGGAGGAACTGAAAGGAAAAGCGAATGCTCGATGGTTGGCCTGACCGAAGATTAAACTTTTGAAATTTTAATAAAGAAAACTCTTCCCACTGAGATTTGATTGCTGTTTTTGTTTTTCCACAGAGGAAGATCCATTTTGTTGCAGATCAGTCAAACTGACTGAGTGCTGAAAGTGCTCTATTATGCTCTCACGGGGTTCCCAGAGTTCTTAAAAAGTAGCAGTAATGTTTGTCTGAAATGGATAATTTTAAAGATTATATTCATAAAAATGTAATTTTCAAAGAGTTTCATTACCACAGCTGCAGTGGAAACCAGGGCTATATTTTTGAACACTTGTTCTTATTCCACAACGTTTCATTGCTGTTGTTGTGTTAACTGTATTTAACTGTGGTTAGCAATATGCTAGTAAATGACATCACTGTGGAAAATGCATTTTATTTAGTGAGAATGTGTTTAGAAGTTTATAATATAAGTAAATGAACTCATCAAACACATTTGGTGTAACGTACAACTCTCTGGTTTTCTTTCCATTCCCCCAAATTGCTCATTTAACTTCCCACCTTGTTAATGCCTACAGGGAAGTTTGCTGGTTTCATGGCCATAAGCTTAGCATTGCTGAGTAGAAATAAACCACGAATGGCTTATAAAACACAAACGTGTCTTATAAATCGCAATCACAATAGGTCTTAAAGTAAAACAATGGAAACCTGCAGTTTATTACTAGAGAGTGACAGGACAGATATACTGGGATTAGGATCGACATCGATACAGAAAAAAAATCTGGAGACATAATGTAATTCCATCCCCAAACTCATAATTATTTCACTTTGGTTTGGTCTCAGTGGAGATTTTACAGTGTCAGACATGAAAAAGCTATTCAGATATTCAACAATTGGCAGCTTCAGTGATGCTTTATTATTATTATCTGCACAATCTTTCAACCGTCTTAGTTCTGTGGTAATGACTGAGAAACGTGTGTCATTAGAGCCTGAGGTCATAGACACAACAGAGCTACTGGTGTGAAGGTCCATCACTGCAGCCAGTGTGAAATGAATCCATTTAGACAAAACACAGTCTATCACACAGCCCATCAGTAAACCCATCAGTATAATGTGGCCGTATGTAAATGCCACCATGACATGCTGAAATAAAACAAAGCCAACATGGCTACCACAGATTTTAATATGCACACAAATGTGTTTTGTACTATGAGTATAATCTTTGTTCATCTTTTACATGTTTCTTTCTCCTGATTGCACAGTGCTGTATATTAGTCATATCTCTAAGTCCATTGTCTGCAGGTTGGGAGCTCTCTGATCAATACAGAATCTCTATTCAACAGAATAATGAAGAACTATCCCATGTAGCACAAGAAGGAAAAGCTGTCTTGTCTTATAATGGTCTGTTGATGGATGTAGCACAGAACTAGCTTTTGTTGGCCTCTTCCTTTTCCTGGCGTGTGTGTTAGGAGCATCTGGTATGCCCACTTTACACACTGGGGGTGGCATGCTGTGGAACAACTCAGCTAGTTGGTGGACAGATTACTTCAAGGATCTCCTCAATCCCACTGGCACGCTGTCTTTAGTGGAGGCAGAGCCTGGGGATGAGGAGGACAACGGGTGAGTTGTCCACTGTAGTGGTTAAAATACTCTCCAGTGTGAAGATGAGGTTCACTCTGAGATCTTAAAGGCTCTGTTTGGAGAAGCATGTCAACTGTTTCCCTCGGAGCATCCTCTGGGTGATGCTCCTACAGTATGTGGTGACTGGTCCATTGCTATGGGCCATTTACTCCCACAGTGAGAGCTTAGTTTGCATTGCTGGCAGTAAGTCGGGCTTGTTCTTGTTGAGAGTTGCTAACCTTTGTCACCACTCCTGTTCATATCCATACTGTCATGGATAGAATTTCTAGGCACAACCAAGTGGCAGAGGTTTCCACTTTGGTGGCTTTAGGATCACGTGACTGCTCTGTGCAGGGGATGTGGTTCTTTTGGTGACTTCTCATGACCTTCACCTTGCATTAGTGGCAATTTGCACCTGATTGTGAAGAAACTGGGATGAGAATCACACCTCCAAGTCTGACACTATGGTCCTCAGCTGGAAAGGGTGGAGTGCTTACTCTGGATTAGACCAAAAGCTCCAGGTATTGACCACAGGAATAAAATCAGGGAGTGAGGTGGCAAAAATTAACTTTTTCTTAAGGGTGGCTGGCTCTCCTTGAAGATTAAGAAGCTTGGTCAATCAGGAGGGGCTCCTGGACACCTCCCAGCTAAGGTATTTTTTGGCCTTGGTCCACACCAAGGCCACACTGGAGAATTGGTGTCTTTCAGCTGGTTTGGGAATGCCTCATGTTCCCCTGAATGAGCTGGCTAGGGAGAGTGAGACCTGGGCAACTTTGCTTCAGCTGCTGCCCCTGCAAACCAAACGCAGTGACAGAAAAATGGAAATATGATTCCTGTAGTATATAAAAAATGTTCCTTTACATTTTCTTATTCTGCTCACCTCTACCATTCTCTGTCATATCATCTTCCTGCTGCACAGGCAAGAATGAAGTACAGAACTGAAATTAGCCTCTTAACCTTAACAGACTGATACTGTTTTCAGTGGTTTTGGTGCTAAGGCACATCAGATGACAAACCAGACAAACCATCAAGACCCACCATACTAATGGTAAAAAAATTCAAGTACACATCCTGGTTTAATTGCCCAAACAGCATTATGTTAAGATTTAATCAATCTAATTTAATGAAATCTCTCTCTCTCCAATTTTTGAAGAAAAGAAATGCCATTGTAGTATTTGATCTTGAAGCTCCTCCAGCTTTCAGCTGAAACTGTTATTGACACCAGTGATTCTTTGGCTTTAGTTTTCACTGCTTACCTCATGTCCCATCACTGGAGAGGGACCGACTGCTGCTGTACTCTCTCTGGCTGTTTCTGAAATTAAAAGCTGTGCATAGCATGGTGTTAGGTTGTGCTGAGTAATTATGAAAGCAACATTGCCACATCTGATAGTGAGTTACTTTCTTTAACAACTTTTGAAATCAGTGAAATCATTCTTAGCCTGTCAGTGCTCTGCTCACCTTTCTTTTCAAAGAAAACTTTGTTTTGGCAGAAGATGCTCACGGACAGTTTTCCAGGTAGAATAAATAACCTGTGCTGTAAAACTGAGTATCAGTGATGTGCATCTGTTTTACTTAACCACCTACCCTTTAAATCTTTTTGAAGTATCTGCATTGATTATTCTTTTTGTAGTTGTTCATTGTGTCAGACATTTAAATTTCTCAGAAGCCAAGTCAAATTGGTTTCACTCTTGTAATGAAGCAGATAACCTTTAATGAGGCAAAAAAGTAAAGAAAAGTAGGTGTACCCTTTAGACACATGTATAACAAGACAACAGATGGGCTGTGTCTGGTGTAACAGCTGACCCTGTCAGCACCCTGAAACCCCAACTCCCCCCCAGTCCTCCCAGTGCCTCTATCCTGCTCTGAGTCTCAAAGGGTTGAGTGTGCACTTCCTGCTGTCTCTGTACAATTGGGTGGGAGAATGGTAATTATTCTGCTTTCTATTTCTCATCCATCCATGCAGTGATGGCAGCTGGGAGATGTTGGTGCTCACAAATAGATGGAATCATCCTGCTGAAGCCCCTCTATATGTGGCCATACTCAGCTTCAGTTCTAGAGCCATCTTTTGGGTTTGTTTTGTATCATCTGCAGGGCTGTCATGAAAAATTGTCAATTATAATGCCCAGGATGACTAATACCCCCCCTGCCAGTACCTGTGGTATTTCAGATGCATATGATGTCTTTTGGTAAAAGAACGGGGTTTTGGAATAATTACGTTGGTCACATGCAGATGATTGTTAAAAGCCCCCTGTTTTTGTTCTCATCTTTAAATTGTTGTCATTCAAACCCAGTGTTACCACCTCCATCCCGCCAACATCCAAATTTTATCAACCTTTAAAAGAAAAGCATTGATCTGTTGTCATCCAGCACTAATGTGGTCTAAATTGGGACACCAACTATGACTATGTGAACCTCCTTTGACAAAACAAAGTATTTTTATGCTTTTGAATGATAATGCTTTGGGAGGACTAGAAAACAAATTCTTCTTTTTTTGTATTTCTACCTCTAGATTTTTATCCATATCTATATCGATGTTTTACAGAGTGCTCTATATGACAGTTGTATGAAAGATTAGTAACTGACCTGATGATTGTATAAAAGACTGTACAGATTAGTGTTCATTCGAGGCAGCCAGGAAAAAAGGCTGCGCTTAAGTTATTCCAGAAACGTTGCTCAGATGCACAAATACACAGCATCACACAGTATGAAGATGTATTAGGCATACTGAAGCTTGTGCATGGACACACACACACACACACACACACACACACACACACACACACACACACACACACACACACACACACACACACACACACACACACACTTCAAAAACAGACTGGCTGGTGCCTGTGCAGCCCCAGGGGTGTGTGCTGCTGCCCTAATGACATGCTCTGATCCAAGCTGAGCCGTTGCATCTCCTCAGCCTCACTTGGGGATAAGGACAGAGCTGCAACAACTGATACTGGACCTCCTCTTTGGCTCACTCTGTTCCTCTCTCTCTCTCATCTTTGTGGAATTAATGTTGTATTGTCTTTAAGCTTTTCTTCTTTTCTGCTTTGTTTCCATTGCTTTTTAGGCTCTTGTTTCTGTCTCTCTCAAACTTTCCAAACCATTTTAACAGATCCTGAATCCAGCCAAGACCTACTCTCTCACTTCATTAAGTTACAGTCGCACAAAAAATCCAAAGTGCAGTCACTGCTCATTTTCCATTGTCTTGTGTGTGGTTTCTATGGTTTTCATTTAAAGTTCTTCCATTGGTGTTGCATCTCTGAGCTGCTTTGCTCAATGACAGCAAACATAGAGCAAGAATGAAATGTTTTACAAAAGATTTAACCTGCAGTGCTCCACACTTTTTGTTTTCTGCATGAGTATATTTATCTGTGTGTCTTTATTCACTACTATTATTATTATTATAATTTCCAAGAACAACATTAGGACTCACCACAAGTGAAATGCTGTCTGCAAGGCAAAACAGAAGGTGAAATGAAAGAGTATGCATACGTATGATGGGTCTTATCCTTTCCTCTTTTTCACTCTCAAATTTTCCAGAGGTTAAATGTCACACTCTAATTGTCTTAATGGACTGTCTTGACCTAAAACAAACAGATTTCAGGTCAGCTTGAATGAGGACATGAGGGCTGCAACAAAACAGTAAACAGAAATGTGTTAGACATAACACACATCTGATGCAGGGCTAGCGCAGACACAGTGGGGTCACTAGTGTTTCTTGTTAGTGTTCCAGGAGGATTTCTCAAGTGTGCAAATCCATACTTTTTGCTCAGATGTTGACAAATGCTACAAAAGTGATCAGGTGGCACTTCACAGTGCAACCCAAGAATTTCACAATTTTTCAGGTGTTAGGTCAGTCACCTGGTCTCAACAAATTCACTCTACACATATATGCAATGGCGTTACTGCAGCAGGGTGTGATCACACAGAGGGTGAAAGGGTGGCCTACGAGGTAATTGGGAAGGGAGTCAACCCCCCACAAGATTGCCAGGCACTCTTCTTCTGCAGTGCTTTACCAGGCTTCATACACCACAGGTTCATCAACCTCCCTTACCTGCTAAGACAAAACAGCCTCCAGCCAATTTTCGAGGCATACGATTTAGGAGTGTGGGGCATGGGTTTCCCCCTTCTTCCCCTGCATGAATGCTGCCCGGGGCTTTCGACTGGAGCAGATGGGGCACCGTTTCAGGTGAGGTCAGTTAAGGGGCTGGTCAGCTAGGTCAGCTAGGTCTTCAGATGTGGGCAGGAAGTGATAGTTGTTGTTTTCTCCATTCGTTCATTCCATTCCCTTATCCAGCCAACCCCGCCCTTCTTTGGGGACTCTGGCCAACTGCTGCATATGCTCGGCCCAGGTATCACTATGGGTGATGATGTCTGCAGCCTACGGATGCAGAACCTGGTCCATGTGGCTGGGGCTACAAACGAGCTGAACAGAATTGCAACAAATTTGTCATGGTCCTGGGCCGTGTTGGCCCAGTATTCTTAGTTCTCTTGTATTTTTGTATTCAGTTCCCTGTTTAGGTTCTGTTTCCTGAGTTGCCCTATTATGTTGTTCCCTGTGTGCTTTCCCTTTGTGACTCTCACCCCCTGTGTGCCCCTCTATGTATTCATGAGCCCTTGTCCCCTTTCGTGTTTTATTCCATGTTTTCCCCAGCCTGTTATGTCTGTGTTCTCCCCGTGCTCTCTCCTCTTGTCTGAACCTCTGTACTTCCTGTTTTACTTTGACAGTCTCTCGTCAGTATGCGTCATGTTGTGTTCACTCCTGCCCTGTCTCGTTATGATTATCTGTGTCAGCTGTGTTCCCCGTGTGCTCCCACTTCCCTCGTTAACCCATTGTGTATTTATGTCTGCGTCTCCCTCATGCTGCGTGGATTTCCCTGTGTCTCTCTTCAAGTATTAGTTTATTGTGCCCAGTTTAAGTTTTGTATTTTCCTGTCATCTTGTCAGCAATAAAGCTGCCTTTTGAGTTCATCCCTTGAGTCCGTGAGTTTTGCGATTGGGTCCTCATCCTGCCTGCCACACAGCCGACCATGACAAAATTGGTACAAACTGCACTGAGTGGAGGCTGCTTTTCCCCTTGACTCTGGAGACAAAGGAATCTGCCAGTAGCCATTGGTCAACTCCAGTGCTGTGAAAAAACGAGCAGTGCCTAACTGGTCCAGGAGATTGTCCTGTCCAAATAGAACAAAACACTTTCCCGATGATATTCTAATTATAACTCAGAAAATCATTTTGTTAAAAATGTGCACATTTTTCATTGTGAAGACCTCCTTACTATTCTGAGACCGTGTCCCCTGGAACATTCTGATAATTAAGGTAAAAATTAAAAATAAGATATTCTCAGTTATAAACAGAATATATTTATAAGACGGCTTGAAGATGTTTTCTTCCATATTTCATTTAGTTAGTACTCAGACATGTAATGTATCTGTCCAGAATGATAGATTCTGATTCATGGTGATGATAAGAAAGACCAGTGAAAACTTCACCCTTTAACTTTTAATTTGATATATTCATCTTCAAACACTGGCTCAGAGTTAATGTGAAAAAAGGGACCTGAAAGTCGGTTTGATGAGTCTTTAAAAAAAGAAAAGAAAAATGATTTGACATCGAAAGTTAAAATTTAGCAGTAATCGTTATATATGCCTCATAAAAGTTTTGGGCACATCTGAGATGGTTTAACAGAAAATGTTCTAAAAATCTGATGATTTGAAACGGACCATTTATGTGGTGAACATGGACAGCGGTAACGTGTTAATGAGCTAGCCGCGCAAACGCGTTGACACCGTGCAGGCATTAATGCGGTTATGGCATTATTGTCATTTGGCCTGTGGCCTGTATTTGTAAAGCGCTTTTCTAGTCCCTAAGGACCCCAAAGCGCTTTACACAACCTGTCATCACAACATTCACACACTGGTGATGGCAGCTACATTTAAACGAGATCAACACTGACAGCAGTATTAATTATACTACATTTTGAAATTCCATAATATATTATTCATAAATTGTACCTAACTGCAATGTAATTAATTTGTTTTTGTGGTGTGTGTGTGAACGTGAGTGCGTGTATCTCTCTGTGTTAGCCCAGTGCCACACTGTGGATGTGTCCAGGGTGGACAGTTTGCCAGTGCCATATCAAGCAAAGAAAATTAGATTTTTCATTTTTATTAACGAGCCAATACTCAGATATTGATGTATCTGTCCCAAATTACAGATTCTGAATTATTTTGATGGTAAAAAAGGCGAGTGAAAGTTCAAGCTTTTATCTGTATTAGTTTTTGAGATATGAGCTATTACACTTCATATAATATATTAAGCTTAAATTTTACAGCACCCATTTATCTGTTTGAACTTTGGACCAAAAACATTTCATGCAAACAGGTGAGCAAGACTAGTTTTGATCTTTTGTGTCCTGACAGCTTTGCAAGCAGAATTGCATCTGAATGCACTCTTCAGTCAAACTCATTTGCACAGTGAGAAATAATGTGATTGTATTATTGCCTATAAAGTAAATGCCATCCCTAGGATTCTCAGACCATATCATGGTTCACTTTATCCCTGCATACAGGCAGAAAGTAAAACTTTCTAAACCTGTATTGAAGAAATCTAAGTACTGGATTAATGAATCTGCAGGCATGTCTGGACTACACTGACGGGGACGTTTTCAGGACTGCTACCAACTATTTGGACACGTATACAGACTGTGACGTCCTACATCAGCATCTGTGAGGACAGCTGCATCATGCATCACCATCACACACCAGGGTGAGTTATAATATTGACAAGCCCTGGTTCACAGCTAAGCTAACGAGGCTAGGGCTGGAGAAGGAGAGAGCGTTTCAGAGTGGGGACAGAAACAGCCCAGAAAACAATACCTAATAACATAAGAATAATTTCTTTCCCAGGCTGTCGGGCTGCTCAACAACCTCCACTCAGCTCAGTTCACATGTTTCACTAAGACACTTACTTACTGAGGCTATAGAAATTTACTGGATTGAGGAACAACACTTTACACTACACACAGTGAGTCGCAGCAAGAGGAAATCCTGCTTCTCTGATGGCTTTGTTTCTTTAAGTATAGTATTTCACACTCTTGGTGTCAGAAAGACCTTGCTGGCTAGAGCAAAAGAAACTGAAACCCACGTGTGTCCAAGTGGAATTTCAGAAAAATGTGCAAGTCTAAAAAGAAACTCTAGCTAGGGGTTTGAGTTAATGCCTTGTGGTTATCTCAGTAAAACATAGATGACTTATTCTAGCTGTCGTTCCTTCACTTCCTGATGATTATTGTAGCTGATTTTCATTTCACTGTCAAGTGTTCTTTAAAAATATCATATTCAGAAAAGAAGAAGAACAAAACAAAAGAGTTTCTTTATAAACGCTTGGTGGAACTGAAAGCTTGTTGAAGCTGTAACATATAAATGATGGCTGTAGCTTCTGGCTCTCAAAGTAAACCCAGCACATATGTACCTTAAACCTGGATTTTTTGATGGCCACCAGGACATGGTAAATGGACTGGTTCTTCTATAGCGCTTTTCTACCACAAGGGCTGGACTTTTGATAGTATTAATTGAAATGCACTATCTAGAGGTACGCTCATATATCCAAGTATGCTCACGGGCCTATAACTTAAGATTGATAAGTTGCTGCCTCACGTGTGTGCTTTGACAGTGATATTAACCACTTGTTGTTACAGAGGCCTTCGAAACACTGTGATAGTTAGGAGGCTTTCAAACCAATGGGGTCAGAAAATCCACCTTTTTTGTCTTTTTTGCTTGAAGCCAAAGCCAGAAGACTTTGATTAATCACACTGTGTGGTTATTATGATCACACTGTGATAACAAAAGTAAAAACATAATGCACTATTACTGTTAAATACTGATTATAGACAGAGTGATGAAAATAAAATCAGTGGATTATATAGAAATGTGGGTCTTTGAGAGTTCCTTTAATGGAGAATACTGGGTTGAACTACAGATAGTTTGAGGCGACCAGTCATTCATTAAACACTGCTTTGTATTTTAGTCTTTTGATTTAAAATTATTTAGTCCAGGTCAATGCTGCAATTTGTGCCCTAGGGACAGTCAGGAGCTACTCATGGCCTTGATTGCAGAGACACTTGTCTCCACAATCATGGACAAGCATCAGCTAACAGAATATGTGAACTCTGGGCTTACCAGCTCATTAATATCTCAGGGTGTGACAGGACTGAGAGGAACGCAGTGAAGGGCTTCCGACCAGCTCCAGGAAGCTGGAGAAACAAGCAGGAGTTTTATGGCTTATAACCACTGATCTTGACCTAAGGTACACACACACACACACACACACACACACACACACACACACACACACACACACACACACACTTTCCCCCTGCGCCCTGAACATGGGACACATCAACAGGACTGAAGATCAGTCAGAGCAAAGGCCAAGTCTAGCCCCTTGCGTGTCTTCCGGGTTCTTTTCTTGCTTGTAAAGGGAGAAAAGCATTCTTAAGATAAAAAGCCTTTCCTAGTAGTGATGGGATTTCCGGCTCTTTTTAGAGAACCGGCTCTTTCAGCTCAGCTAACTAAAAAGAGCCGGCTCTTTCGGCTCCCAACCGGCTCTTCAGATTGTTTTGTTGCTTTAATAAATTTATTATCATCAACAATATAAAATTATGCACAAAATGAATTACGAATGTAAAAAAACCCCGTGGTTTTATTTATATATGTTTATATATAAATATATAGGGTGGCCCCTAGAGACAAAACAGAGAGAGACAGAGAGCCAAAGACAACAACAAGAGACAACATCGTCACATTAGAAAGGTTGGAGGATTCATGTGCTTTGGAGTTTGTAACCAAATATTGACATTTCAACTTTTAACTATTTAAATTTTCAGCTTTGGATGGGTTCTTTTATATTTTAAAAGAAGAATATTGAGTCTAATAATAAATCAAATGCTGATTGAGCACTAAATCAGATAAAAAGTCTGAGAAATCAGACAGAAACTCTGAGTAAAGATAACAGATAACAACAAATATAACAGGTTTTGGAGCTTTCTAGCTAAGCTAAGCATCAGATTTTTAAATGAATTAAAACTCTGTCTGGGTCTTTGGTTCATTAATGAGCTGGAGTGGAAGATTGCTGCCACATGCCGTCCTTGGCCTCTGTTTTAGGGATTCTGACAATTAGTATGACTCGGGGGTGTTGATTAATTTAAACTAACTAGGCTGTAACCAGTTTATCTAATTCAGAGTAAATCAATTTGTTGATCAGTTATTAATTTGTGTACTTACTGGGACTTAGAAGACAGAGAGCTAATGTTTAATCATCCAAATCCAAAATGTTTTGTGGTGTTTAATAAATTTGGCCAGATTTCTAGATTTGGGATCGAGCAGCTCTGCTAAGAAGACCAGAAAGTGTCTAGCTTGATCTATATAGCCAACATCCTCTTTTGTAAGCTATAAGACCTCTGGTTGGGTCATCAGCTGGCCAGACTGTCCCTCCGCTTGAAGGCTGAGTAGCTGCCTGTGTAGCAGATGTGAAATGGTCGACTGCGTTGTGACAACAGACACGGACTGGCTGGAAACAGGGTTTATTCCTATAAAACAGAGTGCAGCAGCAAAATCAGTGTCACACAGCGGCAGCAGGCTTCTCCTCACCCAGTGTGGAGTCCGTACAGCTCTGCTTGCATCATATAAAAGAAAATACAACTTATCAAAATAATAATTTTCACAACCGCCACTTCAAAATCAAATATTACAGTGGGGTAAAACAGAGACAATTATGGAATCACTAACAATAACGTATAACATTCAAATTCCCATTAAAATAGGTCAATTGCATAATACATATTCAAACAACTTTTTAACTCTTCCCAACATGGCTGAAGATACTGCTCAGAGCACAGCCTCGGGACATGAGCTCATTATACACATAAAACAAAAACTACACATTTACACATACCTATAAAACAGAGTGCAGCAGCAAAATCAGTGTCACACAGCGGCAGCAGGCTTCTCCTCACCCTGTTTAACACAAGTCAGTTCCACACAAACGGATGATACAACAGATAAAGCGCAGTTCCAAATATCATTTTTCTCACTCAAAGCGATTGAAAACACTTTGAGAGCTTTTAACCCTAGGAGCCAATACTTAACAAAGACAAATACACCGAATTTATATGGATAATTTAGTACAGGGAGAAGAGCTACAGAAAGCGTGCCTCACCAGTGTGGAGTCCGTACAGCTCTGGCTAGGAAACCCCACACCCGCAATGTGGCCGCAGGTGGCGTTACACTGATTAATGTCCCACTTCAACAATAACACACGGAACCTTAGTTCCACAAAAATAAAGTTCACACAATAAAAAAGTATAACCTATGTACAATACAGTTTTGAGAATGTTCACAATTCGTACATTATATCTCAGCTACATACTCCCCCCTGAACTTCTCAAAACCCGTTAGGTAAGGGTGAGCAACTGAGCGTCACATATAACAATTCGTAACTGTCAGTGATCTGGAAATTCACTACCCGGTGATACGTGCAACAAATATGTTTCCCAACTCATGGGGAAAGTAAACAGAAGAAAGTTGGCCAGACCCCCTAATGTTTACTCGCAAGAGAAAGTGCCTTATACACTATCCTGAACAAACAACACGGTAACAGCTACTATATGATGAATAGTACTCTGAGCTGAAGACAATCTCAAAATAGGTGTTAACATCTGACATGAAAATCACCCAACATATAAAACAAGTAGCCCTCACAGAAACAAGTTCTTGGCAAAGCTGCTCACTACATTGCCTGTTTGTAGGTTCTTTGCTTCATAGTCTGGATTAACCTATTCACAGGCTTCACTATTCGACCCACTCTCGTCCTGATCTGGCCTGCTGCATTACTTGGGGGTACACCACCATGTTTCACGAGGCTCCCAACCTCGCTGACTGGCTGACTTTCAGGGTAACTGATACTTGGTAGTGTTCCCTCCTCAACTGGGGTAGTGCAAGCCCTGCTGTTGTTGTCATCATCTACTTCAGGGTAAGCAGCTACTTCACTACTGGCACTGTCACTGTCCTGATGCTCCTCATCATCCAACTGCGCACAGACACTGTCTCCAATACTGTCACACTCTTGGGGTCCTCTAGGAGCCGGGACACAGTCATCCGTCATCTGAGCCACCCAACGGGCTGTGCGTTCAGTACAATCGTCCTCAGGATCAGCGACAGGGGATTCTCCATCAGATTGACTCTGCTCCTGGCCGAGTTCTGATTCACTGGCAAAAGACATCTCTGGTTCGCCCTCGGACTCTATGGGCAGGAAATTAGCCTGCAAAAGCAAGTTCCTATGGACAACTTTCTCCTGTCCACTCTTGACGTTCCTGATGCGATACGTGTGGCATGTGGGGTTCTTGGAGATCACAGTGTAGATGGTCGACTCCCACCTATCAGCTAACTTCCTACGACCCCGTTCGCCCTTGTTTGCCAAAAGGACACGATCTCCTTCCTCAATGTCAACACCTTTCTGCTTTTTGTTGTACAGGTCTGCTTGACGCTGCTGACTAGCTCCGGTGTTAGTCTGGGCCAATGCGAGTGCTTCTCTGAGGTCATCTCTCATCCTTTTTACATAACTGTCATAGTCTGTTACATCATTGTCCCTTGCAACATTGTGAAACATGACATCCACTGGTAACCTGGGGATACGCCCGTACATTAGGAAGAACGGTGCGTAACCAGTGGACTCATGAGCGGTGCAGTTGTAGACAAAGGTCAATGTCTGCAACATCTGAGGCCACTTGTGCTTCTCCCTCGGAGGTAGGGCTCTGATCATATTTCCCAAGGTCCTGTTAAACCTTTCGGTGTGACCGTTACCCATAGGGTGGTAAGGTGTCGTTCTTGACTTCTGCACCCCGGCCACTTGCAGCAGCTCTTGGATCAACTCACTCTCAAAATTGGCGCCCTGGTCTGAATGGATCCTTTGAGGGAAGCCATAGACACAGAAATATCTGTCCCACAACTGGCGCGCAACTTGTTTTGCCGTCTGATCTGAGCACTGGAAAGCATGGGCCATCTTGGTGAAATGGTCAGTCACTACTAGAACATCCACACTCTTGCCCCTGTGATCCTCTGCGGACCAGAAGTCTATGCAGACAAGCTCAAGAGGACCGGTAGTTTTAATGCTTTCAAGAGGAGCCCTCCCCTCAGGCTCGAGTGTTTTGCTGACAACACAACGTTTACAGCACTTGACATGCTCGCGAATGTCATGCTCCATGTTGATCCAGAAAAATCTCTGCCTGGCTAGGTACAGAGTTCTGCTTTGGCCATGATGGCCAGCATCATCATGGACACCTGACAGGACTTGACTGATTAATGTGGATGGGGTCACGTACTGATGGCGCTTTTTGCCAGTGAGCAGGTCTTTGCTCACTCTGTACAGGATACCATCCAACACTTTCAACTTTTCCCACTGTTTCATCGTCTTTTGCGCTCTGTGCGACAGGTGAGCTCTTTCTCTACGTGATGGACGCCGACCACGTACGACGAACGGAATGACTTGAGACAGTGTCACATCTGCTCTCTGCTCCTCCTGTAGCTCCTGGAGCGAGAAGGCAGACAAGGTGTTCTGGCCTAGTGAGGGAAACCGATCTAGCTCTTGAGTCAACCAGGAGATTGCTCTCTGTTTTGAGCCTTGGTCCCACTCAGCGTGGCCTGCGAAGACTGCGGAAACTTCATCATTAGTCAGGGAACAACACCCTAGGCTCTCTGCAGGGGCCAAACACTCAACACTTTGGTGGTTGGCACTGAGCCTGAATGCATCCTGAACCGAGATTTCTTTGACCTGTTGCGACTCCTCTAACAGGGTTGCATAGGGTTCAGTCATGAGTCTCTGACTAACACGGTTGTGAACGAATGGCTGCCTGCTCAGTGCATCTGCAACGACATTTTTACTGCCAGGAATGTACTTGATGCTGAAGTCGTAGGGGGACAGCTTTGACACCCACCTCTGTTCACATGCATCAAGCTTGGGCTTCGTGAGAATATATGTTAGGGGGTTATTGTCTGTCCAGACGGTAAAGCTATGCCCCTTCAACCAGTGGCTGAATTTGTCACAGACAGACCACTTTAGCGCCAGAAACTCAAGGCGATGGGCGGGATAGTTTCTCTGTGCACGGGCGAGGGCCTTGCTGGCAAATGCAACGGGACGTGCTTTACTCTCGCCCTCTTGGACTTGTGACAGCACAGCACCCAAGCCGTCCTGTGAAGCGTCTGTCGACAAGATAAATGGTTTGTTGAAATCAGGGTGAGCAAGCACAACGGAGTCAAGGAGTGCAGCCTTCAAGCGTTCAAACGAGTCAACATGCTCCTTCTTCCAATCACTTGGGCTGAGCCTCCGGATGAAGCAGCACCTCGGGCATTTACTTTCTTTCCTTTAGGAGCGGCAGTCAGGGTAAAAAGGGGTCTGGCAATCTTAGAACAGTCCTGTATGAAGTGTTGGTAATACATTACCATACCCAGAAACGACTTTATCTTCTTCTGGGATGGCGTAACCCCGTCCTCCATCATGAGATCAGCCTCTGAGATAGCGGTGATCGCCTTAACCTTGTCAGGATCGGTCAAAACCCCGCCTTCAGTCACAACATGGCCCAGAAATCTCACACTCCTTCGGAGCAGATGACATTTTTTGGGGGCCAGCTTCAGTCCATGGGCACGTAGTCTGCTAAACACAATCTCCAACCTCCTGAGAGCCTCTGCTTCATTGGGTGCATAAACAAGCAGGTCGTCCAGGTAGCACAGCAGGGTTAGGAAATTCTGGTCGCCAAATATGCCCATCATGAGACGCATGAAGCTCGCCGGGCTGTTGCACAGGCCTTGGGGGAGTCTGTTAAACTCGTAGAGCCCCATTGGTGTTGTGAAGGCCGTTAGCTTTTTGTCCTCCTCTGCCATCTCAATATTGTAGAAGCCAGAGGTGAGATCCATGGCACTGAAAATTGCGTTACCTCCCAGGGCTGCCAGACAGTCTGACTGGTGGGGCAAGGGATGGGCATCCTTGACTGTGCGTGCGTTCAACCAGCGGTAGTCCACGCATATTCTGAGATCTCCATTCTTCTTCCACACCAGTACCAGTGGGGACGCCCACTCACTGTTGGATTTGCGGATCAGCTCTCGCTCCTCCATCTCTGTGAGCACCTGTCGCAAC
This sequence comes from Maylandia zebra, assembly GCF_041146795.1. Lineage (NCBI taxonomy): Eukaryota > Metazoa > Chordata > Actinopteri > Cichliformes > Cichlidae > Maylandia > Maylandia zebra. Next base: position 33,983,949 of record NC_135179.1, on the reverse strand, counting down.
TTGTGGTACTGCCCTGGAGGGACGCGCCGATAGGGAAGTCTGAACGGCCTGTCGTCAGACAGATGGATGCGATGGACAAAATCCTTTGCCAGTCCACAGTCCAGCTTACCCTTGGAAAAGACATCCTCATACCTGTGGATCAGTTGCAGTACCTGAGCCTTCCAGTGGTCTGAGACTTCACAAGAGTCGAGGTCTAGGTCCTCCAACCCCATCTTCTGCAAGCTGTCACGCAGGCTAGGGCAGGAGGGAGGGCTACTCTGTGCGTCGCTACACACTGTCTGGCTCTGGACCCTAAGGGTCTCACTTGGGTTTTAGTCAGAAGCCACTTCGAGATCTTCAACAGCTACACAAGCGGAAGCATCTGCTACCTTAGCGTTTCGTCTCAATGTGATAGGCTTATCACATGTGTTCAGGATTCGAACAGGGACCCACCTATCGCCACTCATAGAAACCACAGTTCTACAGACAATGACACCTTTTTTATGAGTTTGCGATTTTGGTGGTTCAACCAGAATGGCGCTGCCCTCGGAAAGGGGTGATGACGCTGGCAGTCTGCCCCATACAAGGTGCTCTTGCTTGGGGAGTAGAGTCACTGCCTGAGCTAGTTTGACAGTGCCAATGACATCTGGCATTTTGTCACCCCTCCACCGGTTAATGCCAGACAGCATATTCAGAAACTGCACTATTTCAGGCGCTTCTGCTGATTCGGGTTTGCTCAGGACTTGCCAGAAATGGGGGGACAGCCTGAAGTGTCTGAGGAGGTGTTTGATAACATTTGTCCCTAAAATCAACTGATCTTTCTGACCGGGGACCACTAGGGCAGGCACTCTGAACGTACAATCATACACTTCCATTTTCAACTCGCATATACTCTTGGGTTTAACCTGAACTCCACCACAGCCCACTAGCACAATGTCGGTACGAGTGTCGCTTAATTCCAATGCGACCCCAGCGCTCTTTAACTCTCGCTCCGCCTCTTCGCTCAAGGTACACGCCATGGAACCTGTATCAAGAAGGGCCTGCAAAGAGACTTTGTCATTCACCAATGCATTCGTGTAAAATAGGCTGTCTGCCTCATCAAGTCTTACTATATTCTGGGAAAGTACAACAGTACCAGGTGGGGCACACTTCAGGCTTTCTTTGTATACAGTCTGTATGTCATCACTGGGATTGAGGGTTTCACACTCTTCGCTCACACTGTCCCCTCTCAAGTGCAAGCACCCTAGTTTCCCTGGGGATTATTTTGCTGGGTAATGGGCTCAGCTGCTCTGGGGCAGTCTTTCCTCTGATGCCCAACCTCCAGGCAACCTAGACATCTCCTCTCTCTCATGCAGTGAGTGCGCGTGGAATGTGAGCTATTGCCACAAACCTGGCACGGAGGGAACCTGGCTGAGGCTAGAGGCTGTGGTCTAATTACGGGGTGGACAGGCTGGTTGGAGCGCTCTAACACCCTCTCCAGCATACTGAGCACGCGGTCTAGAGCACTTGGGTCTGAAGCGGCAGCTCCAGCAGCCTTACCCGGGCTGTCCTGGGAACATTTTACCTACTTGGGCATGGTTCAGTTCAAACTCAGGCGACTCGCTTGTGGTTGTCGCAGTGGCCACGAGGAGGGGATGGGGTCTGGCAGAGCCCAGGCTCTTCTTTTTTGCATGACACTCTCTTTGGTGTTCATCAATGGCTTCCTGAACCTCCATTACTGTCCATTTACTGATGGGCTTACATTTGAAAACACAGGCGAGGCTGGGATCAGGACAATTTCTGATAAACATCATGGCTATCTCTGCCTCCATGTTCTCCATTTTGCCTCCCTGACGCTGTAAATGCTTGTCAGCTGCCTCAGCAGCGATATTAAGCCTCACCCAATAGTCTACTGGGGTCTCTTTTGCAACTGCTTGGGTGGCATAAAAGTCAGCCAGTGGTTGACAGGAGCCAGGACTATCACTAAAATAACGCCTGAGTATGGCATAGATGGTCTCAGGGTTGGTCACTACACCAGAACATGAGTTACTTTTCAAACCCACCTTAACAATGTTTTTAGCTCTGCCGAGGAGGTGGTTTAAGACTTCATCCACCTGCACGGCTCTAGACAACCCTCTCTTCTCTAAGTACACTTCCATCATGTCTATCCACTCATGAACAGAGTACTTATCCGCATCATCACCTCTGTACATAGGTGGGTCTTTGATATCTTGTCGGACCACTAAGTTCACTTTGGAGAGGTCGAGAGTGGTGTCAGGGCTCTTAACTTTGGGGGACTCGGCTGGAGCTGTCTGGTTTGGACCAAGTGGGACTTGACTGGATAGTAGCCGGCTAGCGATTGATTCACCTATCTGGGTTCCCAATTCACCAATGAGCTCACGTAGCTCTTTGTGTGTGCTGTCGTCGCTCAAAGCAGGGGTTGAGGACTGGCGCTCATGAGCTTTATTTCGAATAATGTCATCTGACTCTGCTGGCTCATCACGCAACATTATAGACCTGTCTCTCACTTCATCTGCCCCAGACAGTCTCCAACCTCTCCCAGCGACTGGCGTGAAAAGGTTAAAGGAGTCTTGGCCCCTACCAGCCATGTTGCTTACAGGAGGTTAGCAATAACTACAAAGGGGATCAGAAACAAAAGGAATACAAAAATACCTATCACTCAGAAAAATACAACACAAGTAAACACGGCTCAGTTAGACTCTAACAGGTGTAACTGGGAGAAATGCCTACTAACAGAACACTGGAGATTTTTTGCTGACCCACAGAATAATTTTACTTATATTACAGGTGTCGGAAGTGTTCAGCTCAACCTCAGCGATTGGCAGCGGCTGATCAGATGCATCCGGGTCACGGCACCACTTTTATGTAGCAGATGTGAAATGGTCGACTGCGTTGTGACAACAGACACGGACTGGCTGGAAACAGGGTTTATTCCTATAAAACAGAGTGCAGCAGCAAAATCAGTGTCACACAGCGGCAGCAGGCTTCTCCTCACCCAGTGTGGAGTCCGTACAGCTCTGCTTGCATCATATAAAAGAAAATACAACTTATCAAAATAATAATTTTCACAACCGCCACTTCAAAATCAAATATTACAGTGGGGTAAAACAGAGACAATTATGGAATCACTAACAATAACGTATAACATTCAAATTCCCATTAAAATAGGTCAATTGCATAATACATATTCAAACAACTTTTTAACTCTTCCCAACATGGCTGAAGATACTGCTCAGAGCACAGCCTCGGGACATGAGCTCATTATACACATAAAACAAAAACTACACATTTACACATACCTGTAAAACAGAGTGCAGCAGCAAAATCAGTGTCACACAGCGGCAGCAGGCTTCTCCTCACCCTGTTTAACACAAGTCAGTTCCACACAAACGGATGATACAACAGATAAAGCGCAGTTCCAAATATCATTTTTCTCACTCAAAGCGATTGAAAACACTTTGAGAGCTTTTAACCCTAGGAGCCAATACTTAACAAAGACAAATACACCGAATTTATATGGATAATTTAGTACAGGGAGAAGAGCTACAGAAAGCGTGCCTCACCAGTGTGGAGTCCGTACAGCTCTGGCTAGGAAACCCCACACCCGCAATGTGGCCGCAGGTGGCGTTACACTGATTAATGTCCCACTTCAACAATAACACACGGAACCTTAGTTCCACAAAAATAAAGTTCACACAATAAAAAAGTATAACCTATGTACAATACAGTTTTGAGAATGTTCACAATTCGTACATTATATCTCAGCTACACCTGTAGCTGGAGGGGCGAATCATCTGGCCATGTTTTAGTGACCAGGAGTTTGTTTGGTATTGGTAAACGGATTCAAATGGATTCAAAAATCAAAGATCTATGTCTGATTTTTAAAATGACGGTTCCACTTCTGATTTTCAAATCCATTTCCTCACTGCATTTACCTTTCTTGTTAACTCAAGCTGTTATAAGCTAATATATTAACAAAATAATTAGATAAACTACCAGATTATCTCGTAGATCAGCTAACAGATTACCTAGCAGATAAGATATCCCATTTCCCTGACTCTTCTGGTCCTTGGAAAAGTAACGCAAACTAGCCATGGTGTACGATGTAAGGAGCTGTGTGATTGTTTACACAGGCTGGCTGCCTTTTTTTACACCGCTATTTGTGCCGATAGCTTTGCACTGCTGAGACGTGTGTGCTTGTATAAAGGGCATTCAGTCTCTGTACATACACTCTGCCCAACATGGATATATGAAGAACATGAAAGGACTCTGCAGTGAAATGGAGCATTAGCCATGTTAGCCACAGACAAACCTGCAACGTACACTCCATTAGAATCCGAATCATCAGTTTGAGAATGGTAAATGGCCTGTATTTGTCCCTAAGGACCCCAGAGCGCTTTACACTACATTCAGTCATTCACCCATTCACACACACACTCACACACTGGTGTGAATGTGTTCACAAAAACTGAATCTGACACTTTACTCTTATTTATACAAAAAAAGAAGCATTTAAAGAAAATGGGCAGTATATATACATACTATATTTATAAGTAAGAAAAAAGTTACAGAAATTCTAAAGATACTGTACCAAGTACTAAGTGCAAAACTGAGTAGTGCAATAAGCATATGTGAGGAAGAAACTGTCTCTGGTGGCTGGTTTATTTATTTATTTTTTAAATGACATGTTTTGTTGAAAAAGGACATGTTTTAATAAAGTACACTGATATTATTTAGTCAAAAAATAATATTTTGTTTTTCAGTCAGATAACAAAAAGTGAACTCGGTGGCTTGACAGTGTATACATAACTTAACTTATTTACATTACATTCAATACATATTGTGAAGCAGAGGGTCAACCTGATATTGTGCAGTACATGGGAGATACAGCAATTCAGGACTGGTGTTACTTAAATTCAGGGTGGAGGGGGAGACAAAGCTAATCTATTTATTCCATATTTTGTCTTTTCGAATTTTTAATTATAATGTCATTTTTTTCCATTTTAAATATCTTAAAAACCACATTGAACTCAAGTGTTGGCGGAGTTGGATTTAGCCAATATCTGGTCATTGATTTTTTGCTGGCTGCTAATAGCGCTTGTAAGAGCTTTGTGTCCCCTCCCCAGACCAAACCAGCAACCAGGCCCAAGTACAAATTTACAAAATTAATATCAAATTTTATCTTAAAGACCTCATACAGAGTTTTATGAATTCCCAGCCAGTAGTTTTTTAAATTAGGGCAATCCCAAAAGATATGGTAATGATGTGCCTCTTCTGATACACATCTTCTCTAGTTTGATGAGGGGTTTTGAAAAATCTAATAATATTCTTCCAGCAGTGGTCTCTCCAAGATAATGAACTTGTTGAGTACCAATGAAAATTACAAGTCCTCTCCCAGTTCTCGTTTGTTATACCCATCCCTGATTCCAATTCCCATTTGGTCTTAATATTATGAGTAGTATCCTTCATTGCCTGAAGAAGCACATTATGTAGTTTGGAGATTGCCTTTCTCAGAGAGCCAAAATATGCTAATTTAACTATCTTAAAAATTCCTGACTCAACAGAGTTTGGGTTTGGGATATTGAATGTTTGTTAAAATAATGTTAGAACCTGAAGAAATCTGCTTGTCTTAGGCCATTTCTTGCTTGTAAAGATTGAAAGCTCTGTAGTGTCCCTTTATGTGTGAAGGAATGGAATGTTGTCCACTCTCTATCCAAGACTGAAATCTTATCGCTTTCATTTGGTTTAACATCTGTATCATAAGTGCACCAAGTGTTTTAGTATTGGTTCACTACCACATACTTTGTTCTGCTTTATTCTATTATTTCTCTCCCACTGAAAACGTCCAGATGAACAGAATCAGTTTTTGGAGATTTACTTACCTGGATGATAGAGCATGCATCAAGACCACTTTATTCCATATTTTTAGAGTATGGCTTATCCATGTTCCTTTACCTTCTAGTCGATCTGCCAGTTTTTTGTTCGCAGTTGAGGCTTGTAGTTGAAATTTAGAGGTTGTATTAAATTCTATGGATTTCTACTTAGCTTTCAAATCAGGGTTACACCATTGCAGCAGGGGGATGACCTGAGATGCCTAATAATAGTATTGTAAGCATGGGAGCATTGCCCCACCTTTTGCCTTGCTTAACTGTAAGATGAATACGAAATAAAGCTCGAAGTCCATTTGTCCAATTCCCCAAACTGTGTTTGACTTACTTCAACAGGTAAAGTTCTAAATAGAAATAGGAATCTGGGGACTACGTTCATTTTCACTGCTGATGTCCTTGAACTTAAATTTAAGAAAAACACCAGATTCCACCTATCTGAATTAGATTTCATGGCCTGTGACTAAGGACCATAATTTACCTGTGTTAGATTAGAAATGTTCTTAGTTAGAATTATTCCCAAATATTTGAGTGTTTCAGCTTCCTAATCTATGTTATAATTATCTCGTAAAGTTTTAGACGCTGTATACTTTAGTGTGATTACCTGTGTTTTGTTTAGGTTTAGTTTATAACCGGACAGTTCTCCAAAGTCGGATAGAGAGGACATCAACTCCTCAAATTATTTTTCAGGTTCCCTCAAAAAGACCAAGATGTCATCTGCATTGCAACTTTTTGTTCTTCCCTGGCAATTGCGATACCTTTAATTTTAGTATTGTTTCTTATAAACTGACCAAGAGGCTCAATATAGAGTGCAAATAGAAGTGGTGAGACTGGACAGCCCTGCTTGGTCCCTCTTTCCAAAGTAAAAGATTGAGATAGATCTCTGTTGACTTTCATGCAAGCCCTTGGTTTATCATAGAGGGATTGTATTATTGAGATGAATTTATTGTGAAAACCAAAAGTCTTCAAAACCGTATAAAGAAAAAGCCATCTGACTGAATCAAAGGCTTTCTCAGCGTCCAGTCCCACCAACACTGCCCGCACCCCATCTCTGTTTATTTGTTCCATAACATGTAGAGAGCGCCTTATATCGGCCAGTGTTTGCCTTTGATGGATGAAACCACACTGGTCCAGGTCTATTATATCAGGAAGTCTCCGTGCCAAAATTACTGTGAATAGTTTATAATCCAAATTTAATACACTGATCGGCTGATAACTGTTACTTTCCATCCTATCTTTTACCCTCATTGGAGATAACTGCTTCCTTCCACGTAGGGGGTAGTTTAGCCTTTTGCATAATCCAGTGAAATGTTTTCAGTAAAATAGGATCAAACAGTCTCTGTTTACGTAATTTATAGGCTAACACTCGATTTGCTTCCTAGAGAGTAATATTTCTGTTTTAAAAAAACAATTTCTTTTGAGTTTCTTGTGTATAGATTGTATCAATTTCACCCTGTATTTCTTTTCTTTCTTTCTTTCTTTTAAATCTCAGAATTACCTTTGTATCCATCTTCGCGTTGTAGTTGTTTTAATTTTGCCTGAAGGTTGACTAATTTTTGCAGCTTTATCTTTTTCAGATGAGAGGTCATTGCAGCACAGCAAGAAGGTCCTGAGTTCAGTTTCACCATCAGGCCGAGGTCTTTCTGTGTGGAGTTTGCATGTTCTCCCCGTGCTTGCGTGGGTTCTCTCCGGGTACTCCGGCTTCTTCCCACAGTCCAAAGACATGCAGTTTGTGGGGATAGGTTAATTGATTATTCCAAATTGCCTATAGGTGTGAATGTGAGTGCGAATAGTTGTCTGTCACTGTGTGTTAGCCCTGCGACAGACTGGTGACCTGTCCAGGGTGTACCCTGCCTCTTGCCCTATGATAGGCTCCAGTGCCCCCAACAATGAGATGGGGCTATGATCTGAAAGATCTATCGTTTTAATTTTACATTGCCTTACTCTGGCACAATCACTGCTAAACATAAAACATAGTCTATTCTACTGTAGAATAAGTCCTACGGGGACAGGAGTAGCGGGTTTTGTCAGGGTTCGTGGGTTGTTTTCCCAGTATTTTCAGTTCATTCATGTTCAGTCAATTTTTTACTTGTTCTCTGTCATGTTCGGAGGCAATAAGACGCAGGGTTCTCAAGCACGAACCACTTTTTATTCAATTGTAGCAGCAGTGTACGTGGCTACATCAATTTCTGGAAAACACATATACACACCGGTCTCCTAGCGACCTCTAGTGGCTGCCCTCATGGTAGCCTTACTAGGACAACATAAACAGATTTCACAACATCTCCCCCTTTAACAAAAGTACTTTAAACATAAAACAGTGTTGTCAGAACGCAGGACATCACAGGGGTAGACTACCCTCAGTCCTGATAAGGGATTATTCTGCCCTTAGAACATAGAAAGGAGATAGTCCTCAGTCTCTGAATCTGAGAGGTACTTTAATCTCCCGCCCCCTGGAAGTCACTCTCACAGGTGTGGTAGGGTGGAGAGGAGACCCCGGGACAGGGATTGGCAATGTCTGCCTTACTGGTGGTTCTTGGGAAGCGGCCGCCCCTTTAGTTGGAGTAGTCGGTGTAGCTGGAACAGTGCTCTGCTGCTGCTCCTCAGGATCAGCGGTGCCTGGGACAGGCTGAAGGTGTCGTCTGTTGCGGCGAGTCACGTTCCCATTCGCCATCTCCACCAAGTAGGATCTCGGCTCCTTAGACTTACTGATGACCTTGGCTGGAGTCGTCCACCCCTTTTCCCCGTCAAGCTTCACTACAACATCCTGGCCTGGGAGAAGCTCAGGAAGTGGACGAGCTGAATGTCTGCGGTTGTAGAAGAATCTGTAAGAGTCCTTAGCTGCAGCATCTCTTTGGCACACTGTGTCCCTATTGACTGGACTGGGCAGCAATGTCTTTTCGAGTACTGGGACTATTCTGCCCCTCGGTTGTTACTTTGTTGGGTTTCTTTGGCTGGCGCATTTCTCAGGTTTCCCAATAGTGGGCAGTATTACCCCTTCAGTTTGTGGCTTCTTCTTTGGTTGTTTGGTGTGCGCTACACTGCCCCCTTTGGTGATGTGTTGTAAGCAGCAGGCAAAGTTCACGCGGGCAGTGTGAGAAAATGCATGGAGCAGAAAACAAGCTGCACAACTTTAAGCCCAGTTTACATCGTTGGGGAGTTTGTTGAGCCATAATCTGTAAGTAAGCAATGTCTAACTTCATTTTCTGTAAGATTGTTACTTTCATGTTACTTAAAAGGTTATTTGAACGTATAAGGAAAGATGTTAATGGTGAATGTAAAGCATAAGGAAAGCTATGTTGCTAACTTCTGTTTTGTTTACAAAATATGTTGATACTGATGCTACGTATTATTTTACTGTATGTTCACAGTCTTACAAATTAAAAGAGGAAAAAACGGTCTTCAGTTAAAGACACAAAGACAAAGCGATGTGTCCTGTCGTTCCTGGAACCATCTCCTCTTATGTTAAGCTCGCTGCATAGGGTGAATAGCCATACATTCACCTGAGGGCAGCAGAGTAAGAAGATTATCTACCTATCAAGCACCCAAGATGTCTCAGCCTGAGGCGTCACCGCCTCTCTCCCAGATGGTGGTCCGGTCAGAGTGCCACTCACGCTCTTCACGTCGTTCATCCACCAGTCAAGCTGCAGCCCGAGCCAGAGCAGAAGCAGAAGCCGCCCGCACTAGAGCACAGTACGCCAAACGCCAGATCGACATGGAGGTTGAGAAGGCACGCATCGAGGCAACACTAAACGCTCTAAAGAAGGAGGGTGAGGCTGAAGCAGCGCTCGCCGCAGCTCATGTCCTGGAAGCGGCAGCCGATGAGGAGCGTGACGCCGTTGACCTCACAGAACAAGGAGTCTCCTCTAAAACATCTCCTTCCATCAGACGCGCTCAAGATTATGTGAACGCTCACTTCGCTAACCGCAGCTTGGTAGTTAATGAAGACGGAAAGCCTGATACAGGACAACTGGTTGGTAATAACGACGCTCAGCATCTACGACAGAGTCAACCACCAGTTGCCTCCTCTCCAGGTGAACATCTCACTGACTTTGTAAATCAGAAGCAACCAAAGTCCCCTCCTATAAACAGAAAAACTGACATTTCAACCGAGCCTAAATCTTCATTGCCTCCAAAGACTGAACTCTCAGATCTCACAGCCTATCTAGCACGCCGTGATCTGCTGACAGCGGGATTCAAGGTTTTTGACAACCGTCCTGAGTCTTACTTGTCCTGGAAGTCCATTTTCCGCAACGCCATAGAAGGCCTCAACCTCAAGTTCAGCGAAGAGCTTGACCTTCTCACGAAGTGGCTCAGCGGGGAGTCACTACAACATGCGCTGAGGATCAGGGCGGTCCATGTGAACAACCCACACGCAGGTCTTCAACGTTTGTGGCAACGCCTGGACAAAAGTTTTGGTTCTCCAGAGGTAGTCGAAGCGTCACTTTTCCAACGCTTACAGTCTTTTCCAAAAATATCTAATAAGGACACTCACTTATTGCAGGAGCTTGCAGATCTCCTGTTGGAGTTAGAGTATGCACAAAGTGAAAATTATCTACCCGGCCTTAGCTTTCTGGACACCCCAAGGGGGATAAACCCGATAGTGGAAAAGCTCCCCTACGGACTCCAGGAGTCCTGGGTGAAACAGGGGACAAAATACAAAAGGGACAACGGTGCAGTTTACCCACCTTTCTCATATTTTGTTCAGTTTATAAATGATTATGCAGAAATGAAAACAGATCCTAGCTTTATGTTACAAAGTCCAAACATAGTAGCTCCAAAACCTGATAAGCCATTGTTGAAACCAACTAAATACAGAGGTGCGGTTGCAGTGAACAGAACAGATATTAGTCAAACAAATGTCACAACTCGAACGTCAGTTCTCAACCCAGACAGACAATGTCCTATTCACCACAAGCCCCATTCACTTGCCAAATGCAGGGGTTTTAGGTCAAAAACACTAGATGAAAGGAAAAGCATCCTCAAAGAACATGCTATTTGTTATAAGTGTTGTTCTTCCACAGGTCACCGAGCTAACGATTGCAAAGCCATTATCCAATGCTCGGAATGTAATAGTGACGCTCATGTGTCTGCTATGCATGCTGGTCCACCTCTGTGGACAACCAAGGACTCTAACCTCCTGCCTCAAAGCCACGGCGGGGAGTCTGATCCTTCAAGCCCTGTAACCACAACTGCTTGCACAGAGGTGTGTGGCCCAGCTCTGAAAGGCAAATCGTGCTCTAAGATTTGTTTAGTCGACGTGTATCCCCGCACAAATCCTGAAGAGAAAAGGAGGATGTACGCCATGTTGGATGATCAAAGCAACTCATCCTTAGCCAGGTCTGCTTTCTTCGACATGTTTAATGTAAAAAGCGCTATGCTCCCATACACCATGAAAACATGTGCAGGTTTGTCAGAGGCTGGAGGACGCAGAGCAACTAATTTCGTTATTCAGGATGTAAATGGGGAAGTGTCCATGGTGCTGCCCACACTAACAGAATGTGATCACATTCCAGATAATAGAGATGAGATACCCACCAAGGAGGCTGTGTCAGCTCACCCTCATCTACACGCACTTGTTTCACAGATCCCTCCTCTGGACCCAGCCGCGGACATTCTCCTCCTCTTGGGCCGGGACATCATCCAAGCTCACAAGGTTCGCAGTCAGGTAAATGGTCCAAACAGTGCACCTTATGCCCAACGCCTCGATCTGGGATGGGTGGTTGTAGGCGATGTCTGCCTCTCAGGTGCCCACAAACCCACAGTAAACTCTTTCAAGACAGACATTCTGAATAACGGGCGCCCTACCTTCCTTAACCCCTGTGCAAGCAAAATCTATATAAAAGACAAATACACAGAAAGCTGTCCTAAATTCGAGAAGACACAAGCAGAAGTAGGCAGACACATTTTCCAGCAAACAGCAGATGATGACAAAACGGCTCTGTCAGTAGAAGATGCATTATTCCTGGAAATTATGCACAGAGACTTTACTAAAGATGAGGCGAACAATTGGGTAGCTCCACTCCCATTCCGCTCCCCCAGACAGCGTTTACCCAACAATAGGGACCAAGCCCTCAGTCGCTTAATGACGCTCCGCAAAACACTGAAAAAGAAACCTGAAATGAAAGAACATTACGTTGAGTTTTTAGACAAAACTTTCAGTAAGGGCCACGCTGAACCAGCTCCAGCTTTAGCTCCAGAACAAGAATGCTGGTATCTCCCTAGTTTTGGCATTTATCACCCTCAGAAGCCAGGAAAAATTAGGGTGGTTTTTGATTCAAGTGCGCAATACAACAATGTTTCTCTCAATGATGTGCTACTAAAAGGGCCAGATCTCAATAATACTCTTGTGGGAGTTCTGATGCGTTTCAGGTCTGACCCATATGCAGTCATGGCCGACGTGGAGCAAATGTTTTACAATTTTGTTGTCAGAGAAGACCACCGCAACTACCTTCGCTTCTTGTGGTTCAAAAACCATGATCTGGATGGAGAAGTACAGGAATTCAGGATGAGAGTCCACGTGTTTGGGAACTGCCCCTCCCCATCAGTGGCCATTTACGGACTGAAACGAACAGCGATGGAGGGAGAAAAAGAACACGGCAATGATGTAAGAGAGTTCATTGAACGCCACTTTTATGTGGATGATGGACTAAAATCATTTCCTTCCACTGATGAGGCCATCAACATTCTCTGTGGGGCTCAGAAGATGCTGGCTCAGTGTAACATACGCCTGCATAAAATCTCATCCAACTGTCCTACCATCACAAACGCTTTTCCAAGTGAGGACCTTGCAGCTGACATGCAGGGCCTTGACCTTGGGCAGACACCCATGCAGCGAAGCTTGGGCTTGGGCTGGGACCTGTCTACAGACTTGTTCAGGTTCCAGATAACCGTCAATGAGAAGCCCTTTACCAAGCGTGGAGTATTGTCAGTCGTTAATAGTGTGTACGACCCACTCGGCTTTGCTGTCCCTGTCATTGTAGAGGGCAGGGTCATACTCAGAGACATTTCCACTGACATTCGTGAATGGGACACTGAACTCCCTAAAGACAAATTACAACAGTGGCAACAGTGGAAACACTCTCTCAAACATCTACAACAACTTGAGATTCCCAGAATGTTCACCTCAATACCACTCTCTGCAGCAGTAACTAAGGAAATCCATGTTTTCTGCGATGCCTCTACCAAGGCAGTGGCCGCTGTTGCCTACCTTAAACTCACAGACAGAGATGGTCATAATGAAGTGGGCTTCCTTCTCGGCAAGGCACGGCTTGCCCCAAGACCAGACATCACCATACCCAGACTTGAGCTCTGTGCAGCGGTCCTGGCTGTCGAGGTGGCAGAGTTGGTCGTGGACGAGCTGGACGTCGCAGTTGATCAGGTGAGCTTCTATTCAGACTCCAAAGTAGTCCTTGGTTACATCTTCAACACAAAGAGGCATTTTTACATCTATGTGCACAACAGAGTGGAACGCATCAGGCGATCCACACAAGCTCACCAGTGGCATTATGTGCCCACTCACTTAAATCCTGCTGATCATGCCACGCGCGCATTACCTGCTGAGCACCTTTCTACCTCCACATGGCTCAGTGGACCCGCTTTTCTTACCAAGTCAGAAACAGGTCAGTCTCAGGCAGAGTCATTTGATCTTGTAGACCCAGAGACTGACAACGAACTGCGTCAGGAGGTAACTACTTGTGTTACCACTCTTGCAAAGAATGTTCTCAGTAGTGCCAGATTCGAAAGGTTTTCTAGTTGGAATGTACTACTGAAGGCTATATCTAGACTCCGACACATTGTTCAGTCCTTTAAGCAGAACATAGAAGGCACCTGTCAGGGCTGGCACAGCTGTAGTGAGCATTTAACTGAAAAGCAGCTCGATCAAGCTAAGATCATTATCATTCGCACTGTCCAAAGAGAAGTCTATGCAGAAGACATAAGACAGCTTGAAAAGAGTATGCCCTTCAAAAGTTCAAGCCCACTTAGCAAACTGAACCCATTTCTTGACACAAATGGAATCCTCAGAGTGGGTGGGAGACTAAGACGAGCACAGTTGACTTCAGATGAAACAAATCCGATCCTCATCCCTGCCAAACACCACCTTGCCCAGCTCATTATAAGACACTTCCATGTGAAAGTATGCCATCAGGGCAGACATTTTACTGAAGGAGCAGTCAGAGCTGCAGGCTTTTGGATTGTGGGAGGAAAAAGAGCAATAAGCAAAATGATATTCAGCTGCGTGACATGTCGAAAACTAAGAGGCAGACAGCAGGAACAGATTATGGCTGAGCTACCAGAGGATAGGCTGTCCACTGACCCTCCGTTCACACATGTAGGGCTTGATGTGTTCGGGCCCTGGTCTGTCACTGTCAGAAAAACGCGTGGTGGGCAAGCGGATGCAAAGCGATGGGCAGTCATATTTACGTGCATGAGTACACGGGCCATTCACATTGAAGTTATAGAATCAATGGACACGTCATCATTCATCAGTGCCCTGCGTCGTTTTTTTGCCATCAGAGGTGCAGTCAAACTTCTTAGGTCCGATTGTGGGACAAATTTTGTGGGTGCCTGCAAAGAGCTGCAAATAGACAAACAGGGCTGCTACAACAGCAAACTAAACAGCTTTCTTGAAGACTCTGGCTGCAAATGGCTATTCAACCCCCCACATGCGTCGCATATGGCTGGCTCCTGGGAGCGAATGATTGGGGTCACACGCAAAATCCTTGATGCAATGCTCCTAGAACACAGGAATGCAAAGCTTACCCATGAAATACTAGTGACCTTAATGGCTGAAGTCACTGCAATAGTGAATGCTCGTCCGTTAACAGCAGTTTCTGCAGATCCAGATAACCCAGTCATCCTTACCCCAGCCATGCTGCTCACGCAAAAGGTTACGACCCCACCAATCCCACCAGGTCAGTTTGGAAACAGTGATCTGTTCAAAGCTCAATGGAGGCGCGTACAATATCTCGCTGATGTCTTCTGGAGACGATGGAAAAAAGAATACATCTCAGGACTTCAGGACCGCCGCAAATGGAAAACAGTAAAGCCTAACCTACAAACAGGAGATGTTGTTCTTTTAAGAGAGACACTCGAACATAGGAACAACTGGCCACTTGGACTTATCACCAAAACCTTTCCCAGTGAGGATGGGCTTGTAAGGAAGATAGAGGTGAGGATTTTCCGCAAGGGTGAAAACAAGTGCTACATAAGGCCTATAAGTGAGGTTGTGCTATTGGTGTCTAAGGATTGTACTTAGAAGCAGAAACTTTGTTTCATTGTATGTCACTTGCCTTTTACATGTTAGTTGAGGGTGACATTCCATGGATGTCAGGCGGGGAATATTCTGCCCCTCGGTTGTTACTTTGTTGGGTTTCTTTGGCTGGCGCATTTCTCAGGTTTCCCAATAGTGGGCAGTATTACCCCTTCAGTTTGTGGCTTCTTCTTTGGTTGTTTGGTGTGCGCTACACTGCCCCCTTTGGTGATGTGTTGTAAGCAGCAGGCAAAGTTCACGCGGGCAGTGTGAGAAAATGCATGGAGCAGAAAACAAGCTGCACAACTTTAAGCCCAGTTTACATCGTTGGGTAGTTTGTTGAGCCATAATCTGTAAGTAAGCAATGTCTAACTTCATTTTCTGTAAGATTGTTACTTTCATGTTACTTAAAAGGTTATTTGAACGTATAAGGAAAGATGTTAATGGTGAATGTAAAGCATAAGGAAAGCTATGTTGCTAACTTCTGTTTTGTTTACAAAATATGTTGATACTGATGCTACGTATTATTTTACTGTATGTTCACAGTCTTACAAATTAAAAGAGGAAAAAACGGTCTTCAGTTAAAGACACAAAGACAAAGCGATGTGTCCTGTCGTTCCTGGAACCATCTCCTCTTATGTTAAGCTCGCTGCATAGGGTGAATAGCCATACATTCACCTGAGGGCAGCAGAGGGACGGTGGTGCGGATTTGACGTCCTGTCATAAGTTGAGCTGGGCTTGCACCGGTTGCTGCAATTGGTGTAGAGCGGTAACTCATTAAGGCTAAGCAGGGGTCAGGCTGTTTGAGAATGTACTTGGCCGTTTGGACAGCTCTTTCAGCAGCTCCATTTGACTGGGGGTAATGAGGGCTCGACGTAGTGTGGGTGAAGCCATAACTCAGTTTGAAGTCTTGGAACTCTGATGATGTGAACTGCGTCCCATTATCACTGACCAGTTCTAACGGGATGCCCCATCTAACGAACATGTGTTTAAGCTTGTTAATGACCTGTCTGCTGGTTGTTGTAGTGAGGGAAGCAATCTCAATGTCTCTTGAAAAATAGTCAACAACGACAAGAAAGTTCTTACCCTCAAGCTCGCAAAGATCAGCTGCAATCTTTTGCCAGGGGCCATTGGGCAGAGGAGTAGTCACGAGAGGTTCCCGTCGCTGTGTAGGCTTGTGCTCTCTGCAAAAGTTGCATGACCTCACCTTATGTGTTATTTGAAGTCCAATGTTGGGCCACCACACTGTTGATCTTGCGCGCTCTCTACATTTAGTTAGTCCTTGGTGGCCTTCATGTAATTGGTCAAGGACACTGGGTCTAAGTGCTGTGGGAATTACGATGCGATCGTGGTAGAGCACTAGACCATCTGATTCTGAAAGGTGGCTTCTGGCTGCATAAAAGCCTTGCAGTGGTGAGCTCTTTGCCATTCTCCGAGGCCACCCTTGTCTGATGAAGATGATTGCTTTTTGAAGCTCTGGGTCCCTCTGTGTAGCTCTACGAATTTCCTCCAACTTATGTGACTTGATAGGTTTGCTTGTCACTACGTTGCTCACATATGCCTTGACCTGGCTGTCTGTCTTGGACGGGTAGCATCCATGCAGTGGATGTCTGGAGAGTGCGTCCGCCACCACTAACTGTTTACCGGGAACATGCTCAGCAGTGACATTGAATCGCATCAGTCGCATCAGCAATCTCTGACATCTCAGTGGCGTTTTATCAAGGTCGTATGAGTTGATCAAAGGCACCAAGGGCTTATGGTCAGTTTGTAGACGTACATGACCCATGCCTTGGATGTAGCGGGTAAAACGTTCGCAGGCCCAGACAGATGCTAAACACTCTTTTTCGATCTGCGAATATCTTTTCTCTGCGTCTGTGAGCGTGCGAGAACAAAAGGCAACAGGCCGTAACTCCCCGTCATTGTCCTGTAACAGTGCAGCACCCAGGCCATAGCTGCTGGCATCCGCACTGACAACTGTTGGTCGGCCTGCATCATAATAACAAAGTGCTGGTGCAGCCACGAGCATTGCTTTTGCTTTATTGAATGCTTGCTCCTGAGGCTCGCCCCACACCCATACAGTCTCTTTTTTGAGTAGATTGGAGAGGGGATGCAGCACCGTGGACAGGCCTGGCAGGAATTTTCCAACATAGTTTATTAATCCGAGTACCTGCCTGAGTTGTTCTACATTGGTGGGGCTGGGCATCCTGGCAATAGCCTCCACCTTGCCATCATCAGGTTTCACACCATCCGCACTGATGATGTGACCGAAGAACTGTAGTTCATTCTTTCCAAAGTGGCACTTGGACCTGTTGAGCTTAAGTCCTGATGCTTTGATTGTCTGTAATACTGCACCTAAGCGTTGGTCATGTTCCTCTTTGTTAGCCCCGAAAACCAATATGTCGTCCATCACGACGACAGTCCCCTCTAGGCCCTTGAGCAAGGTGCTCATGAGCCGCTGGAAGATCTCGGGTGCTGAAGTTATGCCAAATGGCAGGCGTCTGAAGCAAAACCTGCCCATGGGAGTTATGAACGTGGTTAGTTTTTGGCAGCTGGGATCCAGTGGTATTTGCCAGAACCCACTGGAGGCATCCAAAGTGGAGAAAACTTTAGCCCCTGCTAACTTAGGAGTTATGTCATCCAATGTGGGCAAGATGTACCGTTCACGCTTTACTCCCTTATTCAGACGTTTTAAGTCCACACACACCCTGACCTCATCCTTGTTGCGCTTTGGAGCAGGCACCATTGGTGCACACCAGTCTGTTGGCTCGGTGACTTCCTCAATGATGCCAAGTTTGAGCATGCGCTTTATTTCCTTTTCCACTTTTGGGAGGAGAGGAAAAGGCACCCGGCGTGGGGTGGTTACACTGTACGGCACTGCATCTTCGGTCAGCTCGATTTTTACAGGTTCACAGTTCAGCAGGCCAATTTCTCCGAACACATCCTCTGTTAAGTCACTACTGATTTTGTTAACTCTAGTGACTAATCCCATGTGCTTTGCTACTGTCTTCCCCAGTAGGTTACTTGCATATTGCCCTTTTATAACTGTAATCCAGTACTGGTACTTTTGGCTTTTGTACACTGTAGTAGCAAGGAATTTACCCATGCACTTGACTTTTCCACCAGGGCTGTACACAGTTGGCTTACACTGGATAAGTTTGGGTCTCTGCTGTAGCTTATTAAGGGTCGTTTCTGTCATAACAGTGGTGTCTGCGCCTGTATCAATTTTGAAATCAACTGGACTGCCATTTACCAATAGCTCAATGTCCCAGTCGGCATCTGAGCCTGACTCCTCAATGACTGTTGTTTTTGGCTCAATTACTGCTCCCAGGAAAAGCTCCCCTATGAAGAATGAATCCTCATCTGAGTCCTCTACAGCCTCAGCCCTGACCTCTTTTAGCATTTTGGTTTTGCATACAACTTCAAAGTGTCCCAACTTATTGCACTTTCTGCATCTTTTATTGCGGGCTGGGCAGTTTTCTCTTTTGTCATGCACCCTGTTGCATCTTTGGCATTTTGGTTTACTCTCACCATGTTGTTGCTCACGTACCTGATGAGGTTGGTAGTAACTCCTTCTCATGCTGTTATAATGCCTCTGTTTCACCTCATTCACCGTGCTTTCCACTCGGTCTGCACTTTGCTATTTGACTTTTTCACTCTGGCGTGCTAGTTGAATGGCTCTATCCAAAGTTAAGTCCGCCTCGAGCTGGAGTTTTTGTGAAACATCTTTGTCAATTAATCCAATGACGATACGATCCCGGATCTGCTCGTCTTTACTGCCGCCGAACTCGCAGTGCTGCGCGAGCTCGTACAGGCTCCGCACGAAAGCCTCGACAGTCTCCCCGGCCCTCTGGCTCCGTTTGTGAAAACAGGCACGGTCGTGGATAACGTTTCTCTTTGGGACAAAGTGCTCATCGAACTTTTGTATAACCAGATCATACTCAAACTGCGGACTTGGCCTGGCCTCCGTAGCAGCAGGAAACACAAATGAGCCATATATTGGTTCGGCATCTCTCCCCATGGAGTAAAGAAGCGAGTTCACCTGCACTTCGCCGCTCTCCATCCCTAGCTTGGACGCCACTCGAAAACGGGAGAATCTCTGCCGCCATATCGGCCACTCTGCCGGCTGTGTAAAGTCGAACGGCTCCGGAGGTCCAAATTTAGCCATTTCTTCGTGTAACTCGGCGTGAAGTCCTCAATTCTGACACCATGTCATGTTCGGAGGCAATAAGACGCAGGGTTCTCAAGCACGAACCACTTTTTATTCAATTGTAGCAGCAGTGTACGTGGCTACATCAATTTCTGGAAAACACATATACACACCGGTCTCCTAGCGACCTCTAGTGGCTGCCCTCATGGTAGCCTTACTAGGACAACATAAACAGATTTCACAACATTCTCATTTCCTGTTTTTCCTGTGGCAGCTTGTTTCATGTGTCATTAGCCAGGTTATGTTCAGCTGTGTGTCTCTCATTCATTCAAGTCTTCAGTTTCGACTTGTTCACCATCATGTCATTGATGTTGTCTACGTCGTCTGTGTGTCCAGTCCAGCCATTTCAGTTCAGTCAGTCCTCCGTTTCATGTTCTGTTCATCCAGCCTTCACCTACCTGTGAGTTCAGCGTTTGGGTCCTCCTTTCCTCGCATCCACACACGACATCCCCTGACAGGTACAGTCCCTGCTTTTAGGATGTAACTCTCTCCAAACATCAGTTATCCCCAATTCCTCCATCAATAAATTCTTTTTTTTTGTAAGAGCATTTAGGCTGATAGATTCTCCAGACACATCTAGTTTAGGGTTCAATCTAATATTGAAGTCACCTCCACAAATTACGATACCTTGTGAATTCACCATAAGTCAAGTATTTGTTTATATACTGCCCAGTTGCTTCCTGGAGGAATATACACGTTTATATAAGTCATTTCCAGACCTTCAATTTTGCCCATAATTTTTTATAAACCTTCCCTCCTCATCTGGTAGTTCTCATATGTGTTCTTAATTAATTGTATTTGAAATAAGTATAGCAACTCCTCTCCTATTTCCTGCCTTGTATGAAGACGAAAATATGTCTTATCTTTTCAATTTAGAACTCCATTTACATTAAAAGATATTACTTCAGTTGGTTCTCCATGCTTTCATACATTGCAATTTCCCTCTTTCTCCCTCACTTCATACTGACCCGGTCCGAGGGAAAGCCTCCAACCCAAAACGAGTTGCAGTTCCCTCTGCTGTGACAACAGTCATGATGGTCCTCTTCCCCTCTTGTCCCTTTACTTCGATCGAGTTGCTCAACAAATTTATGTTAAGTCTGGCTCTTTATCTTGTCTTAAACTACTGTCACCACTACTTAAATTCATTTGTTGTTGATAGGATTAAGTTTAACTGGTATTATCCGGTGATGAACGTCTGAGCACTTGCAAGTTCTCTTTAAAGCTGCTTGACTTCGATGCCTCCGACGTCCGCCTTGTTTGCACAGGCTGCCATGCTCCTCGCTGAATCCTCTCTCAGAGTGATGCTGGTGGCTGGTTTAAATAAACAGCGCTCTGCCTGAAGGCAGCAGTTTGAACAGTTTATGTCTGGGATGTGAGGGGTCTGCAGAGATGTTTTCTGTCTGATTCCTAACCCTGGACCTGTAGAGGTCCAGGGAAGGTCAGGACTGATGATCTGCTCTGCAGACATGATTGTCCGTTGCACTCTGGCTCTGCCCTGCTTTGTGGCTTCTTCAAAAGTCCACTGTCATCTCCACAGTCTTGAACAGGTTCAGGTGGTTCTGACTGCACCAGTGGAACAGCTTGTCCACCTGTTATTTGTATGCAGACCAGTGATGGTGGTGTCATCTGCAAACTTTATTATTTTCAGAGAAGGTTCTTCTGAGGTGTGGTAATTTGTGTGAACGGAGAAGAGCAGAGGGGAGAGAACACACCCCTGGGGGATGCCGGTGCGTGCTGATGGTCTATGTGTGGGATGTGATCCTCACCTCCTGCTGCCTGTCCGTCAGGGAGCTGGTGATCCCCTGACAGGTGGAGGCGGGCACAATAAGCTGGCCGAGCTTCCAGTGTAGGATGTCTAGGTGTTGAAGGCTGTAATCATGCAAAAGTGACTGGCGGAGTGATGTTTGACTATCCTCTCCTTTACTTTCTAATCTCTCTCTCCTCATTCCAATCATTCAAGTCATGTACAGTTATTAAGACAGAAATAACTTCTCTCATGACTGGCAGATAGTTTACTGTGGTTTTCTTTTCAAAACTGCTGCCTTCTAAGGCAAAATATTACTAAAATATCTCAAGAAAATGCTACCTGAAAAATAAATAAATGAATAAATAAATAAATATATATATATATATATATATATATATATATATATATATATATATATATATATATATATATATATATATATATATATACAGCCATATATATATATATATATATATATATATATATGGCTGTATATGTGTGGCATGTCTTTATCCCGTCTTCCTTCTCTCTCCCCAACCAGTCGCAGCAGATGGCCCCGCCCCTCCCTGAGCCTGGTTCTGTCTGAGGTTTCTTCCTGTTAAAAGGGAGTTTTTCTTTCCCACTGTCGCCACGCACTTTGGCGACAGTGGGAAAGACAGTCATGTAAAAAGCCCGTGCTGATTTGAGACACATTAATCAAATGTCAGAAAGTTGTCTCAATAAACAGACACTATTAAAGCTTTCTGCTTTGCTGGGAGTTGTTCAGGGATACTTGGTGATGATAATCTGTGTCAGATGTGATGATGCTGGTTGGGAGAGGGATCTCCAAAGCTTACATCAAAAGTAAACAAGTCTTTCCCTGCACAGCAAAATCTCCAGTGTTAATTTAACACTGGAGATTTTGCTGTTTGGCATTTTCCTTCTTTGGTAATGGCAGTCAACTAAGAATATTAATCTTTCATTAGCTAATAAACAGTAATAGAGATGGTCCATTTAATGAGCTGTGAAGCTCGTCCTGTTCATCTTTTCATTCCCTTGACTAACATGGGTGTTATGGTTTATTTACTATGAATATTATGATCCAGTGTGTTGTCTTTGTGGCAAATAAAACTCAGACCACAGATGTATGCAGATGATGAAAATGTCTGTAACCAGAGGTAGATGAAAGCATACATTCCTATGCAAAAAGAACAATTACACAATTATTTAGGATTACTAATTACTATAATGACACCCCTACTTTGGGGTTAGTGTTAGGCAAGTACAATTCTTGGCTGGGTTTAGTAGCAGCTCCACAAAATTAGTGTATTGTCCTCTGCAGTAATGAATACACAACTGTGTGCATTGAATGGGTTGTAATCTTAACAACCTTTAATTGAGTAAACTTTTGTTCAGCATGCAAAAGAAACATGGCTACATCAATTCTGCACCAAATACAAGTGGCTTCACGCAGATTGGGGCCCCAGTTGCTGTGACAAGCTGGATGATTGATCACCAAGTGCAGTGATTCTCTAACCTGATCAGAGAAATTACTGTGGCGACTGCCGGGCCATCTGAGCCACCACAAAATTAAATCCACCCAGCTCATCATCTTAGTGACACCCTTGCAAAGACACACACACAACTCTTTCCACTCATGTCAACACATACTGGGAACTCATCTACACTCAGTCACTCTCTTCTTCCATCTCTGTGACACACACACACACACACACACACACACACACACACACACACACACACACACACACACACACACACACACACACACACACACACACACACACACACTCTCTCTCTCTCTCTCTCTCTCCTCCTGTCTTTTCCACACATGCACAGAAAGAGAAACTCTCTACCAGGGCCTCAGGGGGCTCCAAGCACCAGATGATAGGAACAATGGGGGGACATGGAGACATATTAATGTACTAAACACTTAATGAACCTCCATCTAAAGCAGAGAGCAGAGGCACAGGATGGTAAGGAGAGGGAATGAAGACGAGGGGAGGAGGGAATAGTGTTTATTAGTTTACAGCAGATTAATGGGGATAATCATTTAAGTGATGGAGATGGATTACCCTCTCAAAGCTGGCCTTAGCTAAACACACTTACCCACATACAGCCACAAAAACACTCCTTCGCACAGCTGATAAACCAGGTGTGTGGATGGTATAGATTCAGTGGTACATGCTATTTAGAAAAGATAATCTTCTTTTATTTTGGTCACATATAGACCAGTCGTATCATCCACACCTTACGTGATGCAGTTTGTGTTGACTGAATTGAATTGCATCACACTGGTAGACCATGAGAAGACATGTCGTTGCAGAGTGGTATTAACTTTCAATGTTAGATTTAACAGGAAAATTAACATAACAAAAATGCACAAGTAGGAGTAGAAACTGTGGGATGATTGATGAGCAGAGCCGTCATTTACAAACAAAGACACAGCAAGCTCATTTCAATAATGGCAAACATTTTACCAGGAGCTGTGCAAATTAATAGGTTAAAAAAGTTTTATGAAAACAGTGAGGAAATTTAGATGCATGAGATGCAGCCTAAAGAAAATATGTTTTTGAAATGTGAAATTCTATAAGGAACAACTGGGAACTGTGCAGGGTCTTGTAGGTTGAACCTGAATTAGTACAAACTATTCCACTGTATGAACCTGAAATCTGTGCGCTACAAGTGACCTGTTTGACTTTTAGAACTCAAAATACAATTAACTGTAAATGTAAATAAATAAAAATAAAAAATGTAAATAAAATTTAGACAAAAATGAATGCAGTCATATTAAAAGCTGCAATCTTCATTGATTTCCAATAGCAAGTAACAATGCAATTTCATTGTTCTCTGACAATGACAATAAATAAATAAATACTAAATACTAAACAAACAAACAAAAAAAAAATGACTTGAAAGTTCCTCCGTGTCTCTGCACTGCTGAGAAAAATAATGTTTCTTTAATAAAAAGTTTCACTGTTGGCTGATCTGAGGGGATCCAGTCAAACTTTATTGCAGTGATTTAGGACAATTTAGGAGCATATTTTCTGAGAAAAATATTTGATGTAATGTGTTTATATTGATTGAAATTTCCTTAAGCTTTATCGTTATTAAGCCAAAGTGAGCTAGGCTTAGCTAATTGTACTTTCATCTACACATGAACCAAATTTACAAACTAGGTTTGGATACCTGCTGTCACTTCCGACACAAATGAAGACATAAAACTAAACAGCAGTGACGTTTGTAGGGTTACTGAAGTTGGGCTAGCTGGTATATAATGTTGTGCTACGTGACTGCTAGCGACACAGCTATGTTAGCATAACATAAACAGTGAAGCTGAAGGATGAAGGCTAACACTTGTCCACTCGATGAAAGTTAACGTGAAGGTTCCTGATGGTTAGAGACAAATGCAGTCGTATGGCAGGATGCTGTACACGGACCAAACTTCAGTCAGGAGAACAACTGAGATAATCCATCCACAATACGAGGTTAGTCATTAATATACTGCTGCATGGGCTGTAGTTGCATGGGAAGGTTTTAAAAACTGAGCTTCAAAATGAACAGTGATAATAAAAACCGAGAGAGGACAACAGTGATCACTGTTTTTAGGGGCTTGTTCAGATTAAATAGAACAAGATACAAAACATTAAAACATGTTAAAAACAAAACACCTTAATAAACAGAGAGTAGTTTGGACCCGGAAGCAGGATTCATCAGGTCATCACCTGATGGATATCTCACCTGCTGTGAATGTTTTAATGCAGTACAGATGTTATTATTATCACTTGTCACATCTTGTTTACAGATAGATCTTTATTGTCACTGTTACAAGAACAATGAAACTGTTTGGCATCTCTCCATAGGCAGCATGTAGATTTATGACTGACAGGGACTAGAAAGAGAGAGCAGATTTCTCCTGTATTGGCTTCCCTTCATTGGCTCCCTGTTAAACCCACAATTCAACATCCTGCTCCTGAATCTGAATGCTCCCTTATATATCATACCATAGGCCCAGGTTCTTGGGGCTTTCCACGATGCATGTGCTTCTTCTTCACTTACTTTTGTTACTATGTAGTTCCCTCTAAACACACTTTGCATTTAACCATATATTATTACTATTAATCTCTAATAGTCTTTCACAGTGTGCCCTTTGCACAGCCTTCATTCCCTCACATTCAACCATTCATGGAAGATGAGCATCCCTTCCTGACCCTGGTTCTGCCAGAAGTTTCGTGCAATTGAAAACAAGCTTTTCCTTCCTGCTGTTGCCAAATGTTTGCTTATTGTTGGATTTTTTCTTTTATTATTTTGGTGCCTAACCAAGCCCAACCCTGCTTAGCTTCCGAGATCAGACGAGATCGGGCGTGCTATAGATTTTTAACCCCCTTCTGTTTTTTCTTTAATGACACTACCGTTCGCTTGCTTTCATGTTTTGGTGTCTGGGCTGCACGGTGGTCAGCACTGTTGCCGCACAGCAAGAAGGTCCTGAGTTCAGTTCCACCATCAGGCCGGGGTCTTTCTGTGTAGAGTTTGCACGCCTCTCGCCCTATGACAGCTGGGATAGGCTCCAGTGCCCCCCGTGACCCTGAGAAGCGGATGGATGGATTTTGGTGTCTTTACCTTACAACATAAAGCACTTTTAAGGAATTTTTGCTGTGATTTGGTGCTATAAAAATAAAGTTTCCCTAACTGAATTTACAAACTTTGTTACTACCTGTCACCTGGATTTTTTGTTTCTTCTAATTCTTTTTCAATTCAACTTCAATTCAATGTTTTCATATGGCACCAAATCACAACAACAGTCGCCTCAATGCGCTTTATATTGTAAGGAGACGACCCTTACTTGCTTTACAGATGGCTGTACATACTCACTGTTGTACATCTCTGCTGCCTACATCTACACATGTTGACATTGATTTTTGAATAAAAATATCTAATTTTGATCCATAAAAGACCTGTTGCCACCTATTTTAAGATCATTCTCCCTGCTCTCCTCTATCTTCCTTAATGATATGGACTCTTAAGGACTTACAGCCACTTCTTCTTTTGTCTGCTAGGAGAAGTGTTGTCATCAGTTGTTGTTTTAGGGTAGACTGTACACTTTACCAAAATATGCCAAGTTATTGGCTAATAGGTTTTAGGGTTCCATGATTTCAGCTTGTGAGATTAAGTTTAGTTCAACTAAATTTAATCTCACAATCCCAAATCTTGTGTGGAGCACGATTAACACGGAGTGATTTTTCCCCTCAGAATTCTTAGATGAACTGGGTAGACGCTGCCATCAACAGCTAGCAGAAACTACCCATTACTCCAACTTTAAGTGGTGTTTATATGGAACACTTGTGTGTGGATCCTTGCCGTAAACTAAACTCAGCATCAGTCTGATTTACTCTGCTCTAATCCAAACGATTCAGGAAGGCTATTTACTCACATTGTGTACCCCTGTAACCCTGGAAATATAGGAGACAGGGGAGATGGGGGTGGTGTGTATGTGTGGTGGAGAAAGTGGGGGATGCTGAAAACAGAAGAACAGATTTCTTTCTTCTGTGTGTGTGTGTACGCATGTGCGTGTGCATGTGTACATATGCAGTGGTACCTGTGCTCTGTCTCAATCTGTCAGCTGCTCTGACACTGAGATCTATCTTGCAACAGTGGGCAGGAGACAGGAAAACCAAAATAGAGGAGGGTAATTAAACCACTTGGTGGATGGCGTATGTGTGTTTATGTGTGTGGGTGTGTAGTGACTATTTTTTATGTATTTTTCTCTGTACTTCTGTTTCAACATTGTGTGTTTATATGTCTGAGTGTCAGACCGAATGTCTGTTTAAATGTGTGTGTGTGTGTGTGTGTGTGTGTGTGTGTGTGTGTGAGAGAGAGAGAGAGGGAGAGGGGACACTTTTATTGCCAGTGAATGGAAGCAATATTTTGTCTACCAGAGAATAGACATGGTTGACAAAATGTTGCCCTAATTTTCTTCAGGGAGCAGCGAGTCTTTCCATCAACTCCACATCAGTGCTAAACTCAATCACCTCGCAGGGTGAGTGACAGACTCTTACCATGGTTCATATTTGCATTAGCCTAATGTTTATTTAAAGCTCCAAAACAAAAGTAATTTTATATTATTGACCTGGCTATCAGGTTAGTTTGAGGAGTGGAGCAGTTTGCTATAAGCCATATCGAGAGGCTAAATGTTGGAATTTCTTTAGGTTTCATTAATACTTAAGCCATTCAATGCTCAACATGGAGGATCATTTGAGTCCTGATAAAACAGAGAAGACTGGCGGACTCCAGCTTTACCTCTAATTGCTGGTGAACTGCAGGGAACTGCAAAAGTTCTTGAGGTTAAGAGAAAGCCTGCTTATATTTAAAATATTGTGTGTTTGGTTCTGAGTGTAGCGTTTTGAGTGTGGAATTTCATAACAGCATAACAGCAAGTGCTATGACATCTCTTCGCATGTCTTGCATACTTGCTGATATGAGCTGGAGTTGACTCACTAAACTGTAAACAGTCAAGGGTGTTCCTGTTCAACTAGGGTATTTTACTCACAGGGCCTCCACCAGTCTCATTAGTCAATACCTTTGTGTACCCAATTTCTGATTTTGTCTGTTGCCTTAGATCAAGACACCTTTTTAAAATGTCCTTAGCAGAGTGCTTTTTCCACCCACTGCATTCATCCTTTCTAAACTAGACTCCACAACGGCTCTCTGAGGCCAGACTAAACGTTCGGATTTTGGAGTAGACGATTAACTGTAGCACCTCCAGTTTGTATGCAGAAAATGTTTCTTTGCACTGCATCTCTGTCATTAATGTGGTCCACACGAGACAGTGTGTGACCTATATTTGCATGCTTTTCTGACTGTAATTAGATAACTGTGCATGACTTGTTATCTTGTAATTAAATCACCTACAGCTGAACATCATATTTAAGTTTGCGAAGTTGTTCTAAATTGCACAGATCTGGGCATATTTGGCATATATATTGTAATTGCCTGTACCTGTGTCTTGAAAACAAAGCAGCTTTTATAAATCTCCCATAAAACTAAACTACACCTATCAGCATTATTTGGGGATTAAGTTCCCATCCTCTTTTGCCCTCTTAAGTAAATCTGGTAAATCTGACCCTTAGTGAGTGACAAATTAATGTTTTTAAGGGCAAACTGTATGGCTGGGTGCCTGAGTTTATCAGCATTGGGTGTGACCTGCTCCAAAAATAATGCATTACTGTAATCACATAATGCAACAAGTTACTATGCTTAATTCAGGAATGGTATTACAGTTACAAAAGTTCCTTGGTTATTTGGACACCAGGTGAATAAAAAGAAAAACAAACAAAACAAAACACAAACAAGCATAAATGTGTTTAATGATTCCTGCACACTTACACTACAGTCGGTTGATTTTGGTTCATGTGCAGAAGGAGGACAGTGGTGGAGCAGTCTACAATTTTTGGACAGTGGACATTACTTTTATTTTTACTGCACAAAATGACAAGAGTACAACAGTAAAGTGTACATTTTGTCTAGGACAGAAACCATTGAATTGTATCTTCACATACACCATGCTATTATACAAGGCTGTATAATAGATGAGAAAATAAAAATAAATGTTAGAGGGCTGAATGCCATAAACATAATAAACAGGTTGCACAAATTTTTGAGTTGAGCCTTTCTCCACATTATCACACCTTGACTAAGCAACTCATTGTAGTTGTTGGGCCAACTTACTGTTTCTCTTTGGGGTCTAGTTGGTACGACTATTATACTATTCAAAATGTATATGAAGTCACTTAATTTTGTTGGAGTTGTTGATCCTTCCCTGAGAGCAAGTTGGCCTAACATATATTAGCATGTAGCTGTCAAAAAAGATAAGATAAAACTTTATTAATCCCTCGGGTGGGTTCCTCTGGGAAATTCGGTTTCCAAAAGCACAGCACCGACAGAAGTTACAGTTTCTTTTATTATTATATTATAATATTACACACACACACACACACACACACACACACACACACACACACACACACACACACAGACAGACAAATATAAATAAAATATACAAAGGGGATAAATAGAATAAATAGGAATAAAAATAAAAATACAAGTGAATTGCACATTTCAAGTATTGAGGTCTATTGCACCATTGACTATTAACAAAAGTATGTTAAAAAATGTAATATGCAAGAATTTAAAAAAACTGACACTATACTATTTATAATGTTTTTATACTAGACAGTGTAAAGTTTGAACTCAGTGAATGAATCTAAACATCTTTAGCTTAAATGCAAATTTATCTCTGGTACACTTAGTGCAACCTAAATCTGACCATGACCACCACGGCCACACTGCACCAGTCCAACACAGAGCTTCACTGAATTCATGATATCAGTGCAAGCTAACCTGTTGATCAACTACCAAATATTTTAATGCACCACAAGTTCCTATATCTTAGTTTGTTTTGCAGGATGTTTTGATGCATGCTCAATCATCCAGGTAAGTAAATCTCCAAAAGTTGATTGTGTTCATCTGGACGTTTTCAGTGGGAGAAACGCTTCGTCGCTCATCCAAGTGACTTCTTCAGTCTCAGCTGACTGCAGGTTTCCCCAAATGTTATAAACAGTACATTTGCATAATGAATGAAACCAGCCCAGTGAAGAAACAATGGGCTGGAAGGTCAGTTCCTTAACCTTAATTATGCAAATTCTCAACAACCACTGACCAAAACCCACTGATCAACGGCCATGAGTACCACTCACAGAGATTTGGGGAATGGCTGCAATCACAGCATTGTAAGATAGCTTGTCTGCATGATCAACTCTGTCACCTATAATGTCTCCAAGTTTCTGGCTTTGATCTTCAACCTGCTGGTGGGCAGCTCTGAACACCACATCCAGAACACCCTGGATTTTGTTGAGAAGGTGGGAGATGTCATTATGGAGGCAGATGAAACCATGGTTTCGTACGACGTTACATCTCTCTTCACTTGCATCCCAGTCACGGAAGCGTTGGAGGTAGTCCGTAAGAGATTACAGGATGACACCAACCTCAGCAGCAGGACCGCTCTCAGCATCGACCAAGTGTGTTTGAACTGTGTCTTCATTCCACCTACTTCACATACAAGGGTCAGTTCTACAGGCAGAAACATGGGTGTGCCATGGGCTCCCCAGTTTCACCCATCGTGGCCAATTTGTACATGGAAGAAGTGGAAAAGAGGGCTTTGCTATCCTACCCTGGAACACCACCAAGCCATTGGTTCAGGTATGTGGATGACACCTGGGTGAAAATCAAATCTCAGGACGTTCCACATTTCACGGGTCACATTAACTCTGTGGACCGACACATCAACTTCACCAGGGAGGATATGAACAGTGGCAGGTTAGCCTTCTTAGACTGTGAGATTTCCATCAGTAATGGGGGACATCTAAAAGCTGATGTGTACCGTAAACCTGCACATACGGATCAGTATCTAAGGTTTGACTCTCATCATCCACTGGAGCACAAACTGGGCGTCATCAGGACGCTATAACACAGAGCGAACACCACTGACACAGCAGCCAGGGAGGCAGAATAACATCAAGAAGGCCCAGAAAATGTGGTTATCCCAGCTGGACATTTGTCAAAGCTGGGAAGGCGCCAAACAAAAGCTCCAGCCGATCCAGGAGAGGACAACCGCTGCCTAAGCAAAAACCTGTAGTGATCCCATATGTGTCAGGAGTATCAGAATAGTTGAGACGCATTTTTTCTAAACACAAAGTCTCTGTGGCTTTCAAACCCCAAAACACGCTGTGCCAAAAATGGGTCCACCCCAAGGATCGGGTCCCTCGACACAAACAGAGTAACATAGTGTACGCTGTTAAGTGCCAGGAGGATTGGCAGGATTTATACATCGGGGAAACCAAACAACCTCTGGCTGAGAGGATGGCTCAGCACAGCAGAGCCACCTCGTCAGGCCAGGACTCTGCAGTCTATTCACACCTACAGGCCAGTGGACACTCTTTCAATGATGAGGATGTAACATCCTGGGCAGGGAGGAACTGTCACGGCTGGGAAGGCGAGCCGTGTGGTGTGGAGGAAGGAGGACCCAAGATGCAAGCAGTGGATGAAAATGCTAGTGAAGTTTATTTACAAGGTGTAGTGGCAAACAAGCAGTGGGGGATGACAAATAACTGAAAACACCTCAACTGGGAGAACTAAAATAACAGACCTGGGAGCATACGACAAGAGGCTGAGAGGCTGAGAGGCTGAGAGGCTGAGAGGCTGAGAGGCTGAGAGGCTGAGAGGCTGAGAGGCTGAGAGGCTGACGACGAGCAGGACACCAAGTAACACAGAGGAACACAGATGAACCGGCAACAGGCAGGAGAACACACAGGGCTTAAATACACACACCAGTAATCAGGGGATGAGAGACAGGAGGGCAACACAGCTGGGAGGAATCAGAGCTGACGGGACAGGGGAAACGTAATCTGAACACACTCACATCAGACAGAGACCTTCACAATAAAACAGGAAACTCAGACACGGGGAACCAAACAAGACACAGATCTAAACAGACAGCTTCACAAACAGATGGGGTGACACCATAGACAGACAGAGACACAGACGCAGAGGCAGACCGAATATAACACATAGAACTCAAACAATAATAATCATCATCATAAACTAGAAAATGATAATAAACTAAAAGCGCTGGGTCACCGACCCAGGACCATGACAGGAACGCTGGTTTGAGGGCGGAGTCAAGGAGGCCATTTACGTGAAAAGGGAAAGAACATCTCTGAATCGAAGAGGGACCTAAGGGTACATCTGTCACCATCTTACAATGCTGTGATTGCAGCCATTCCCCAACTCTCTGTGAATGGGACTCATGGCCATTGATCAGTGGGCTTTGATCAGTGGGCTTTGATCAGTGGGTTTTGGTCAGTGGTTGTTGATCAATGGTCATGACAATTTGCATAATTAAGATTAAGGAACTGACCTCCCAGCCCATTGTTCCTTCAGTGGGCTGGTTTCAGTCATTATGCAAATGTGCTGTTTATAAGGTTGGAAACCTGCAGTCAGCTGAGACTGAAGAAGTCACCTGGATGAGTGACGAAACGTTTCTCCCACAAAACGCTACGTCCAGATGAACACAATCAACTTTTGGAGGTGTCTTGCAGGATGTTTCACAATATGAAAATACATAATTTATCAAAACACATCATCTGTGAAGGTCCTCAGTCATCCAGATGATGGTAATCTAAGGAGCTTGGACAGAAAAGTGACTGTACTTTTTAAAGTTTCTTGAATATGTCTTGTCTGAGAAGCTTTTTCAGTTCTAAGAGCAATTGGTGGACAGTCCCAGTTTTTTAAGCCCTTGGGAGTGTCCCTAAAAGGGATGTTGACCCACTATTGATCATCTGCCTAATCACACGAGCTAAGGTGTGAAAACTGGTGTGGGTCACTCTGTGGAACATAATTAACCAGAAAAAGAGGACTCTCCATTTGCACGATACACCACTGCAGCAGAGTACCTTACCTACTGCTCTAATGCATGCTCTAATCGCTGTGATAAAATATTATGATCAACAGTGAGAACACTCAATACTGCAAGAACTACAACAAACTAAGTCAAACAGCAAACATTAAACACAAATTGAAAGTCCAGAACTCCAATCCACTGTCTGTGAAAGGCAACATATGATGAGTGCCAATGCTTAACATATGATCAGGTAATAAATACATTTGAAGGTTATCTAGGCAACTGAAGCCTGGAATGTCCACAACTGACCAAGTTACAGCTTCAAATTGATGCATCACAATCAAAGTGCTTCTGGGGTATACACAGCTGAAGTCAGAAGGACCAAAGAACTCAAGGCAATCAGAGCTTAATAGCTATTGCCCTGACATCATGATGAAGCGATGAAGGTTCTGGAGTGAATAGTTTTGACTGAACTAAGACCACAGATGAAAATGTTTCTTGATGCTCTGCAGTTTGGATACAAACCAAATCTACTTTAAGAGAAGCTACAGGAAATGTCAGTAAATATCATCTCATGGAATACAGACTACCTGAGAGATATGTAAGACTAGGTAGTGTTCTTTGATTTGGTAATGTGTATTACAGCACCATGTGGTATTTTGCTGTCTCCAGTCCAGTTCAACTTGTAGATTTCAGACTTTCATGACAGCTCTTGCTACAAAATTCACAGATGATTCTGCAATGTTTGGATGAATAAGTAATGAGCAGGAGGAAAAGTATAGTGGTCTTAGAGAAATCATCTAATCCTGTATGTGAATAAGACCAGAGAAATGGTGGGAAATGAGATGGCCATCTGTCTGACCTTGGGCAGAATGTTGATAAAGTTAAGAAGTAAAGGTACCTGGGTGTCCACATGGACAGCAGGCTGAAGTAAAAAAAACATCATAAAGGCTTTATACACAAAGGTGATGGACAGGCTCTTTCTCCTTGAATGTGTGCAGCAAAACACTGAAGATGGTTTGAGTTTTGTGGGATGTTTTGAGCTCATAATTATTTTTTTGGATTTTGAGATGTGGTTAATGTTCGAGTTCTCTGTCTAGTTCTTTCAAATGGCAATGGCTTTGTTTCTTTGTGCGTTTCCCTTTGTTTCCAGTCTGCGCTTCTCATTAGTTTATGTAATATTTAGTTATCATTTGTTTTAACACTTTTCATTTTTCCCAGTTGTGTCCATGTGTCTGTCTGGTCTCCATTTGTCCCATCTCCTTTATTGTCTGGTTTCCCTGTTTGTTCTGTTTGTATGTCTTAGTCTGTTTAACAGCCCCTTGTCTCTCGTTGTTGTGTCCTTCCTCACGCTGTGTGAGCCTCTGTCATTCTGTTTTGTCAGGCAGTTCCTACCCTTCTTAGTTAGTTCATTTCTCTGCTCTTCTTTCAGCTAAATAAGAGCTGAAGTTTAAAGTTTAATTCTGTCTGCCGAGTTTGCCCGCTGCTCGCCAAGCAATGTTCCATGAAATTTTGAGTGCAGTGTTATTTGCTGTGGCGTGCTGGTGGAGCAGCATTCGAACTGGTTACGCAAACAGGCTGGATGAACTGATCAGGACGGTTGAGTCTGTAACTGGCCGTAAATGGGACATTTGTGAAGGAGTGGTACACAGGAGGTCACTAAACAAACTGACCACCCTGTTACCGGACAGGCAGCACTTTCTTTGATTCAGCTGCACTGTCGCAGGGACAGATATAAGAAATATTTTTTAAAATCACACTCCATGATACAATAAATAGAATCAGAAAATAGAATAATCTGCCAGATAATAACGAATTATATTAGTAGTATTAAGAATACACTGTAGCATTTTAGTTAGTACTTTATAAAGGCTATAAAAAGTGTTTGCGTTGCAAGGGAGCTGTAGTGTAATTTTTCCAAATAACAAACCCGTCTCCTGAAACTCCTGAAAACTGCATTATCAGATATACAGAGAGACTTATTTTTTTCTGCAGCAAGATCCTTTATAATTTCATAGACCAATTAATTTCTCAACCGAAAAATTAACCAGCTAACTAATGATGGGCTTTTTTTGACAGTAAACAATGGCAAGTCATAGAGTTATAGAAATAAACTTTTTTCTGTCATCGTGAATAATTTGCCAAACTGAAGGAGAAGACGCATTAAATGCACACATTTTCAGGTTTGCTTGTCACTGAGGCGTTTTAATACTCCACCTGTATGTGACAAAATCGCCTACTGTGCTGTGTTAGCACAGTTCATAATGTTGGTTGTTTATAAAGAACTACAGATTAACACAATGTCCTTTAACAGGATCAGCTTGGAAAAGAAATCAGATTATGGTTGTATTATTTAAATTAATTTTCTTTAGTTTTATATTGCAATCCCATTCACATTACCGTGCAATACCATAGAAGACATGTTGGTGCAGTGACTTTACAAAGAGTTTGAGTCAAAACCGTATCTTTACAAGCTTTCATTATTTCAAATGTGACTGAAAAATCTGAGTTTTCAATTTGACAACAAGAAGAAACAAATTCAGAGCTGACCTGTTAAGCTCCATCTCCATGCGTAAGACTTTACAATAAGGGACACTTTGAGTTGGATAAGAAATGGATGTTTTGTGTCATGTAAACACCTTGAGGTGATTACTGTTGGAATTTGGTTCTCATCAGATAAAACTGAATTAAACTGAATTTAGTGTTTGGATTAGAGTTAAAGAGGAATCACTGTATGTAAGAAAAACTATTGCTTTTTCTTACATACAGACAATTCTATCACAATTCACTAATATAGCATTTCATGTATTACATAATATTTAATATAGTATTTCTCTCTAACTAAATGATTACCTGGATCAGGAGTTATTAGGAATGTATTAATGAATGAATCAGTAACTATCAGGTGTTCTATATTGTTCACTTGGCTCATTCGTAATTAAGAAAGTTTTGAGCGCCTTGGGTTACACGAGGAACACACAGAGTTATTCTTCTGAAACAAACAGTGAGGATACACCCCCTTGTGGTTTACAGCAGTACAGCAGTGAAGTTAACAGTGAATGCTCAGTGACCTGTGTTAGTTTCAGGAGAGTGAAATGTCAAATGTAAGTATAGTAGCCCATAGTTTATGGGACTTTTACAAAAAAAGAGTCCCCATTGTTTAGTGTAGAATCAAGATTAAAAGAAGCAGTGAACTGATTGGGAAAAAAGAGGGAACTAACGGCAACCCAGGCACTGAGATGCTGAACCAATAATCAAAGTTATCCTGTACCCTGTCAGTGCCTTAATTAGAATTCTTTAAAAAAAACAACCACACTGTCCTCTTTGCTCAGAACCAGCTCCAGTTTTCCCTTAATGAAATAAAAAACAAACAAACAAAAAACTATCATGGAGTTTTTTTCATGGTGGTGGAGCAGGTCACCTGCTGATGGGAAGGTTAGTGGTTCAATCCATCTTTCGTGGACCTCTCCTGGTCCTGATATTTGGCATTAATTTTGGGATTCTTATGTTGTTCCAAGTTTTAGATTCTTCTAACAACATTTACTTTCTGGTTGGTTTCTTTATGTTTATAGTCTCAGCCTTTAGATAAGCAGTTTGTTTATGTTCAGGGTTATACTTTTGTTTATTCCTTGAGTTTCAGTTTGTCATGTCTAATCTGTGTTTCTTGTTATGTCTCCATCTCTGTCTCTCTCGTGTTACTTTTTTATTTTGTAGTCTTTTATTCCTTCTATATTGCATTTAGTTTTACTTCCTTTATGTCATTATCCCTTGACTGCTTGCACCTGTTTGTTTACCCACCTGCTCACCATTTGCCTAATTGGCCCTTTGCACATTTATAGGCTGTATCCCAATTCAGGGTCTGCAGCCTTAAAGGCCACATTTCAAGACCGATTACATCACAGCGGCGCGCCAAAGGCTGTCCCAATTCAAAGGCTGCTCGAAATGCGTCCCTGAAATGCGTCCTTCATTTCCCTGAATTTTAAGGCTGTGGCAGTGTAGACTTCATGGCCCAACATATTCCAGAATGCATAGCGCAGCAGTGGGTGTGGATAATTTTGCCGAAAAAAAACAACGGATGAGGGGCGGCCGAAGAGTAAATTTTAAGTAAGTACTGAATATTATGTCACTTATTTATGTGCAAATGTTTAATAACGAAGAACAATAAAACATTCCTGTTGGCCACATGTCGGCAAAGTTATGTGACATTAGTGACGTTTGTACTAACTTGGTTTTAAAGCCTTTACTTTAAAATATACGCCGTTCAATAGCTGAGCTTAATCTTACAGAGAATGATCAAAGCTCATGTAGAAACAAACAAATGAACAAAAGATTGTCTCAAATAATGCTGAAAAGTTTCCAGCTGGTAGTATCATGGTTGCCCGGCAACCTGGGCAGCGTGACGGAGGCTAGACCGTCCCATTTCACAAGCCTCGCACTTCCGGCCTTAGCGGTCTTTGAGTACGCGGCCCTTGAGGATCTTTAAGGCTGCAGACCCTGAATTGGGATACAGCCCAGTTCTCCAGAGGCCTGGTAATGAACTAATCATGTGATTCAGGTGTGTTGACCCAGGGTGAGATCTAAAACCTGCAGGGACACTGGCCCTCGTGGACTGGGATTGGGGACCCCTGCCTAAAAGGATATATCTGTATTAAAATTGAGGCTTGGGTTTAACTGTTTAATTCTATTTATTCATAAATATTTGTCTTCTAAAGGTTATAAAATTCAAAACTGGGTGTTGAGGACTATGAAATGCCTCCAAGGACATAGTTTCCTGAGGGATTAATAAAGTGTTCTGATTCCGATTAAGCAGACCTTCCAGGTTTTTGTCCCAAAGTTCAGTAAATAGGTTTCTTGTGTTTCACAGCCTAATACATCCTTACCTCCATACATGAGTAGCATTTGCCTGTGTCACAAATTCTTCTGATGCTAAGCATGACTTGAACTGCTTCATGTGGTTTCATTATGACCCTGAATTGCAGACTGACTGTACTATGAAAAAGTCACCACAAGGTGACAGTAGAGGAGCAATAACCAGGAAAGCTTGTTTTTGGAAAATTTGCTGTTTAACATCAGGAGGATGCAACTTTGTCTGAGCTCCTTCTCCTCACCAGTCGTGGCAGATGGCTGACCCAACCTGCACCTGCTTCTGCTGGACGTTTCTTCCTGGTAAAAGAGCATTTTTCTTCCCACTGTTTCCAGTGCGTGCTCATAGGGAATCATCTAATTTGGGGGGGGGTTCCTGCATTTTGAAGGGTATTTAGCGTTAGAGTTCATGTTTGAAGCTATTGTGAGATTGTTAAGAATTTGAATGATCATTCTGAAGGCTCTGTATCCAATTCAAGAGGGTTGCACAGTTGTTGCAGCAGGAGTAAAGGAGGTGTGGGCGGCTGGGACATTTCTCGCAGGTGTTCTGTGTTGCCGGCCTACCAACACCTCTCCCCTCTGGAAAGGATGCGTGCAAACCTTGGTCCATCAAACCCTGATTTGACCCAGAGCATTGCTGGAGGCAGAATGGGTGGAGATTAGGTTTGAGCATGGGGATATTCAAAAGTTTCCTGTAGTGCACAAGGCTGCAGTTAGCTTCTGCTTTTGCCCTTTTCTGGATAGACTGTACCAGACGTTATTACCCTCAGACTGATGGACTGGTGCAGTGGCAGAACAAAACTTTAAAGTCCATGATTCATAAAGTTCACTCACGTTGATGAACATAATGAGGATCCTTGGCTAGACGATCTCTTGCTTGCAGTGCTGATGGTGACCCAGGCCTCCACAGTATTCCCACCCTTTGAGTTGATGTTCGGCATGATTCCGCGAGCAGTGTTGGACCTAGTTGAAGGAAATGGGAGGAACGTCAAAGCCTATGAAAAAGTTTAATTCAACACATTCTGGACCTGAGAGCAAAGCTACACATGTTAGGGAGGTTATTACAAGATACCTTTTTCCAAGCCCAGGAACTTCAGCAGCCCCTGTACAACAGACGGGCTCGGGTAAGACAAAGTTCTTGTATTGCTCCCTTCATCCAACTTAAAGTTACTCGCCAAGGAGCAAGAAGCCACACAAATATATCCTTTCAACCTTCTAAAAGCATCGATAGAGACACACACTAAGGCCGTTTCTTAGTATGCATGCTTGTGTGTGTGTGTGTGTGCGCTTGCGTTCTCGTGGAGTTGTGATACATCGTTAGTCATAGACCAAGTACTGTTCCAATTCGAAGTACACATCAACTCAAATACGCTGAGAATTGTGTTCCCAGATGTGTTCATTCTCCTCCCATTCTATCTAGCGCACATCTGTGGTGACTTGTGCAGCCAAATATCCCAGAATGCATTTCACCCAATACTCAAACGCAGCAATGGCGGAGAAGAGTGACTAAAAAGTTTGAAATATTACTGTTTCTGTGATACAAAATAAACTTTTAAGATAATTTCAGGCAAGAATGTAGATCTGTAAACTTAAAATAATTTCTTGGTTTATCAAGACATCACAAAAGTGCTCCTACGTTTTCTGAGACTTCTGTTACGCACCAGCTCGATAGCTGACTGGGAGGTCAAGGCTCACTGAAGCCGGTGAGAACGCCTGACTCCTGCCACGTCGTTTTCAAGCCCCTCCACTTAGATAATTTCTAAATGTTTGTTTTATTTCAGTGTTTTATTTGTTTCTGAGAAAATTGGTTTAGCTGAGATTAAAGATTAGCTTCATAATCACGGGGCGATCGTGGATCAAGTGTTGGGTAGTGTCTTGTAATCAGAAGGTTACCGGTTCGAGCCCCGGCTCGGACAGTCTCGGTCGTTGTGTCCTTGGGCGAGACACTTCACCTGCCGCCTACTGGTGATGGCCAGATGGCGTGTTATTGCAGCCTCGCCTCTGTCAGTCTGCCCCAGGGCAGCTGTGGCTACAACTGTAGCTGCCTCCACCAGTGTGTGAGAGTGAATTAATGGTGGTATTGTAAAGCGCTTTGAGGGTCTCGAAAAGCGCCATATAAATGCAATCCATTATTATTATTTCATAACTCGCTCATTTTATTTAATTTTAAAGTCTTTCAAGGGCACACACAAAAAGATGTTCACATGGCCCTGAACTCACAGAGAGGTCTGCACAAAGATATGGGTTATTTCATGGGAATAGGAAACAGAGAAATCAAAACTAGACAGAGGCCAAGTGTGTACCTGCTGATGCAATGATCTTGGTTCCAACGATCTGTGCTCCAGTCATAAGTGGCCAGCCTGATA
This sequence comes from Maylandia zebra, assembly GCF_041146795.1. Lineage (NCBI taxonomy): Eukaryota > Metazoa > Chordata > Actinopteri > Cichliformes > Cichlidae > Maylandia > Maylandia zebra. Next base: position 33,944,194 of record NC_135179.1, on the reverse strand, counting down.
TCCCATGAGTCACAAGTTCATTTGAAAGCTAATTACTAACAGGTAAGCAGTCGGCAGGGAGGTGGAGGGACAGGAAAAGCAAGACAGACTATGGAACCATGACAGATTCACTATTTGCTTTTGTACGGGCTTCTACACAAGTCTAATGATGGTAAGTTAATCTGATCCTAGGGGTAAAATCAGGTTTTAGCAACAGTAATGAAGATCTCAATCTAGCGAGCCTTCAAGATGGGTGAGTAAAGTTAATTAATTTAAAATATTGACAGATAAATTAGATATCTTTAAAAAGAACTAAAAATGCTTGGTTAAGATTATGACTTATGTTCTGATTTGAGCCTGTATTCAATTTTACACTGAACCTCAGTTGATTCCTTTTGATATTGTCAATCTGAGGAACCAGCACCCTGACACAGGAATTATGGATCAGCTCTCTGTTAGTGAGTCTTACCCAGTAGGCAATACAAAGCTTAGATGGAACTGGGGACTTGCCCAGTCCTGAGCGCCTCGAAATCCAGGTGTCCGACCAGCCACACTTGTTACTTCAACTTCCCTCTTGATTAGTGCACTTGGAATACGTGGGTTAATTTTAGGGGCCTGGAGAGTAAACCTCAAGGGTCTGGTACGTTTAAAGGGCTGGAGTAACCTATAAGGGCTATTTACACTAAAATGGGTTGAAACTCAGATTTTTACATTTACTGTTCCACAAAGTGTTAAAAAGGGAACGTCCACAATTTAGACTTTAATTGCAGATAATTTTCTTTTAAAAATTTAGCAGGAGCAAAGCAAAAGGAGAATTAAATAATATTAATAATTTAAGAATCACAAAATCAGAATGGGATTATTTAGTCCATTGCAACTTCTTTTCACTAATGACACATTTTACAAGTCAGACATTCAGAGAGGGGATAGGTTAATTGGAAAATCCAAATTGCCACTAGGTTTGAAAGTGAGTGTGAATGGTTGTCTGTCCCTGTGTGTTAGCCCTGCGACAGACTGGCGACCTGTCCAGGGTGTACCCCGCCTCTCGCCCTATGACAGCTGGGATAGGCTCCAGCGCCCCCCGTGACCCTGAAAAGGATAAGCGGAAGCGAATGGATGGATGGATGGATGGACATTCAGAGATCAGCGGCTCCTGTGGGCCACTCTCACTCCCTTCCCCCCCCCCTCCCACACACACACACGGGGGGGGGGGGGGCATTAACAGGGAGAGGGGGGCACGAAGAAATACTTTTCTTTCTTATTCTCATTTAAAATGTCTCGCTTTTAAAAAAATAATTATCTGACTCTTACGACGAATGATTGATTGATTGATGCATATATACCATTTGGGCGACCGTGGCTCAGGGGGTTGGGAATTGCATCTGTAACCGGAAGGTCGCCAGTTCGATCCCCGGGCTCTCTGTCCTGGTCGTTGTGTCCCTGGGCAAGACACTTTACCCTACTTGCCTACTGGTGTTGGCCAGAGGGGCCGATGGCAGCCTCGCTTCTGTCAGTCTGCCCCAGGGCAGCTGTGGCTACAACTGTAGCTGCCTCCACCAGTGTGTGGATGTGAGAGTGAATGAATAGTGGCATTGTAAATCGCTTTGGGTGCCTTGAAAAGCGCTATATAAATCCAATCCATTATTATCAGAACAGTGTACATCACTGTCACAACAGCGTTTGTTTTCATTTAAAGGCTTATAATGGCGGCCGGTCTCTAGTCAAAACCCCTGGACCGATAATTGTTTTTTGTTTTGTTTTTTTTGTTTTTTGTTTTTTTTGTCCCAGTCCAGCCCTGTAAGCAGCTCATCTGCAGTCTGGTGTTACCTACATCTTCCTATTCAGAAGGCAGAATTTCCGAGTTCTGAGTACAATCAAAGCACCACGACTGCAGTTTTTGTGTTGGATGTAAAAGGCGCACATGACTCTGTGACGTAGGCTAGAATCATGGCAGCAGTCAACGACGGTCCAGGCGTGGGATTTCTCTCGTGGAAATATGCACATTATCTTTTCCTTTCTATTGGTAGGTGGCACAGTGCACTGTGGCAGGATAGTGCTAACATGTAAGCAAGCTAGAAGACTTACAGTCTTACTGGGTATCCAGTTACGGAAGCAACAGATTAACAAGAGAATTCTGAGTAAAACCAAAGTTACTTTCCCTAGTAACTAGTTACTTTGAAAGTAACGAGTAACTTGAAGTAACTGAGTTACTTTTGATAGAAGTAACTAGTAATGTAACTAAGTTACTAATTTAAAGTAACTTACCCAACACTGCATACTACGCATATGATGTAGTAACTGAAATAACAGTAATGGAAATGAATAAATAAACAGACTAAAGGAAAATGGAAAAACAGAAAGAGAAAAATAATTGGGTGGGGTTCAGTGAGAACATGGATCAAGACTTTTGGTCAGCCTTGACACAAGCTGGCAGGTAACTCAGGAACAGAAGGCGGTGCTCTACTCACATGTGTTATATTGCAGGTAGGGTACTGCTGATTTCAACTGAGGATAAAGATAGGGAAGGGATACTATAAGGATCTGAATCCCACTGACACGCCTTCCATAGTGCAATCTGGGAATGTGAGGGATGACTCATCCTTTGTGGGGGTGAGGTCACTGAGGCAGTTAAATAACTCCTTGATGGCTGACCCCCTAGGATGAAGGAGATTTAACCTGAGTTCCTACAGGCCCTCAGTCTTGTAGGGCTGTCTTGGTTGACAATCCTACACAACATCGCCTGAAGATTGGGGCAGGTTTTTAGAGTTTATTGAAAGGTAGTGGATTGTTTATCGGCACAGGAGCTCCGCCAGAGAGGAGGGAGAACACTGACTGCAGTCCAGGTGGGAGGAAATGTTTATTCTGGTGCTTGGGAATATTTTTAAGTCTTAATTGTTGAAAAGGTAAATTTAGGCTTAGAAGGAGTAATTGATTGGCATTTAGAAGGAAATCCAGGGGCATGAGAGAAATGCGGCTGGAGAGTGGGCAATCAGGTTGTGAACAGGTGAGCGTTTTCCTTTACCAATAACAGAAAAAATAAGGTGCGTTCACAGTCTGTAGATGAATTGTGTTTCAAACAAACTAGGTTCTAGGAATGACTTTGGACTGACAATTAAAGCAGGAACAGAGAACCGGGGTTAACAGACAAAAAAGTTATATTTTTTTACTGTAACAACCCTAAACAACCAAATGTCATGTTGCCATATCATTTTTTGATTGGTCGACATGGTGCATTTTTCCACCAACAGGAACGAGCTGTTTTTTGTTTGCTCATAAGCAGAGAGGTCTCGCTGCGCTGTCCTTAGACAGTAAACGTGACTATTGAGGGAAAAACACGCGTATATATTGTTTATCATGACTCTGGTTTTACGAGACCTATCAACACAATTTAAAACCTGGTATATGTCACCTTGTTGCTTTGTCTTTAAGAGGTCATGTGATTGGCTTACCACCACTACTTTATTCTTCCTCAGTCAAACAGCAGCACTCATGCGATCGTTTTGCCCCCTGAGCTCCAGGTGTTGTGCCAAAAAGCTGATCGTCTGTAAGAAAGTGATTGCAGCCCGCGGGAGCGCGCACAGCTGCTTAAAGCTGTAGCGCCCAGATTACTTACAGCTACTTACGTGCAACTGATAGAAGCGGTAAGCTGAACACAGCTTCAGCTGTCTGTTGAAAAATAGTAACGCCACCGCATTTTCTTGTTAGTAACGGTAACGGCGTTGTAACAATAGAAATAGTAATTAGTTAGATTACTCGTTACTGAAAAAAGTAACGCCGTTACTTTTAACGCTGTTACTTGTACTTGGTCTCCAGCCACGCCTGCAGCGTTACACATTCATATATCTTATTCAGTGATCTTTAAATACTTCATCTTAATCCAAAGTACTGTCAAGCAGAAAGAGAAAGCATATTTCTCCCATACTGGCCCCTCTTCATTGGTTCCCTGTTAAATCCAGAATAAACTTTAAAATCCTGCTCCTCACACACAAGGTCTTAATAATTAGGCCCCATCTTATCTTAATGCCCTTATAGTACCATATTACACCAATGGTGTGCGTCCTCTTAGATTGGCTATTTAAAAGTAGAAAGGGAGGCAGAGCCTTCAGCTTTGGGACCGCTCTTCTGTAGAACCAGTCTGGATTCATCCTCAACCAGTGGCAGCAGATGGCCACCCCTCCCTGAGCCTTTTTAGAATCACCAGTTAACCTGGTGGGAAGCTAGAATACCCAGAAAAAGGCTCCTCCTCCTCATAGAATTTCTACACCTTAGGTAAGCAGGATGTTTGAAGTCACACACAACACCCCTGTGCTGCTTCATCAGTAAGTTATCAACTAAAAGAAAACTTTTTTCCACCATTGTTTCCTTTAACAATGATCTATTTACTTACTTTTGAACGTGTAAATATAAGAGACTTAATAAAAGATCTGATTGTATAATCTGACAAATCTACAGAAGTTTGTGGGCAGTTTCTATGCTTGTGTCATCCTTTTTTCTTACTGAAATTGAAATGGTCAAGGTAGGAAGCCCTCTTGTAGTTTAATAGTTCTCCAGGTTTTCTGAAAGTCTTTCATTGTTTTTCTTTTCACACACTGTAAACAAATATGTGTGCTAACACCGTAAAGTGTGCGCCCTACCTGCCGGCTGTAAATCCCAGGTTGCAATGACAAGCCACATTAAGAAGAACCTGCTCAGCATGAACACATCACAAAAGTGGACAGGCAATTTCTTTTTTCCACCAGATAGCCAGCCAAGCTTGTTCTGCATCTCTGATTTTAATACACTCAACGAGCAGTTTAGCAACCAGGAAACTCAGCCCCAGGAGGGGGGTGAAAGGCGATGTGTGAAAAAAAGAGAGGTATCTTCTTGGACTGCTAAATTCATTTCTGCTTCTGAATGATCAACTAAGCTTGGAAACTTAAAAACAAAATGGGCATGTGTTGGAGGAGGGGGTGTTTTCTTTTTGGATAGTAATTAATTACAGGTTCAAGTAAATTATTACATATATCAATTCTGTCAGGAACCACTTCGTTCAATAGACCGTAAAATTGAAGTTTGAAGTGTTAAGGGGCTCTACAGGAACGTTATCACTAAAACTTTCAAATTTAGCCTATTTAGTGATCAATCAAGTTGTACCCTGGAGCAGAGGCAGTTCATTTCTTCAGCTCCATCCTGACTCACACAAACACAAAGCATGGACACCAGCTCATCACAAACTGCTCTTAAAACACACGCAGGCATTTGCAGGGCAGCTTTCACAGCATAGAACTTTACATTGCAGTACAGTCCAGCTCTACAGTACAGTTCACCAACAAACACAAGAATTTGTGCTCGATGAGCAATGCTTTGAATTAGGAAATAATCGATAATATGTCACTGACTATTGCTTATAGATTGGACAGAACTGGTCTCAGCATAATAATCGTAATCATCATCATTTTGATCTTGCTACAATGATTGTAGAGTATGTCTGAACATGTGTCTGTATGTGCCCTATCTTCTCCTTAGCAGGTGGGCTAACAGGAACAAACTATTATAGGAACATCACACATACAGCGATTATTAACATCTATATGTTTTCGACAGGCTGACGAGCTATCCTGCATCTGCCTCTCGCTGGCCTATCATCAACACTGTTGAAACAGTGTGAGATCATCTTGACAGAGAATGGAATAAAAAGCATCCAGCATCCAAAGGAGAGCTTTGGATTGTCCTTCGAGAAGCATGAAAAACGATTCCTGAAGACTTCCTAACATAAAGCAAGAAGACTTGACCGAGACAGTTCAAGCTTTGTTGAAAAACAAAGTTGTTCATGCTAATAACTGACTTTCAAGCTCATTAGAATTGTACATACTGTTTTTGTCTTGTATACTATATATCCATGTATAGTTGCACATGTTTCAATAAATGGCTTCATATGCATCTTATTTTCCAAGCAAAATTAGGGGTGGCTCGAGATTTTTGCACACTAGTAGTAAAAGTGGAAGTATGTCTAGGAGTTGGCAGTTTAAAGAGAAACAAAGATATACATCGCATTTTAATCGATCGATCAATTTATCGTTGCTTTTGGAGGATCCCGGCTGATAACAGCCTTTTTTGTTGAGGTCCCACAGAAAAAAAAGGAGGGGGCACGAGGACATGCATCAAACTTCCATTTTACGGACAATTGAATAAATGATTTCCCTCTCTCTCTATCACACACACACACAAACACACAAACCCCCATGGGGGGGGGGACTGACTAAGATCACATAGACTCATAGTCATTCTATATATTGTGCATCTACATACGCCTGCTGTGATATACACACAAATTAAATAAAACATTAAACAGAAAGAAAAGAAAAAGAAAATCGGACGCTTCGTGGCAAATAATAATTTCTTTTTTTCCTACTGAACAAATATATTTATTGACAAATCAAATTATAAATCTTCACAAATCTATATTCGAAATGACAAGCTGGATATTGATATGAAAACATATTTTTCATGTTTAGCTGTTTCTATAAGAAACTGTCAAGCATTGGCTGTAAATGGCAATATTGGTCATATTTTTGATTTTAATAATCGCCTTTGAGAATTGTTTAATAAACAATCAATTTTTTATATTACATATTTTATATCTACTTTGGACATTTTGTTACAAAGTTGTTGCTTTTATAGTTTTTTTTAAGAAAAATACCGTGGGAGGTTTTTCTTAAAATAGTAAATTTCATAAATTCAAATGCAAAAAAATGCAGCATACGGGTGATGAAATGTGTAACCAGGAGCTCATCAGCGTAACTTTGTGCTGAACATTGGGGGGGGGCGAAGCTCTCTGTCTAAATAAATAAATAAATCTGGGTAAATTCCCGGATTATTAAACATGCAATCATTTTGCTGGTAATACCTGAAATGAGTAAAGAAAATCAACAGCCTATTTATGCAAGATAATTCATAATTTTAGGGGGGGGGGTATATTGGTTGGGTCTGATTATTGGGGGGGTGGAGCTCTGCAGGCGCTCCTTTATAAGTCAATTATTTCACTGCTCCCTGACCGCCCCACTATGCCTCATTCACATTCATGGAAGTGTGTTTCAACACAGCAGCAACCAACGAAACTGTCTGAATTATGCGTGACAAAAGGGGTATAAACAGATGAAAAGACGGGTTAAGTCAATCCATCAAAGCGACTCGTAATTGAGAGGAGAGCCCTCCAACCATATGGCCTCTGCAACACTGCCCTTTGTGCGCACTGAGCCGCCGGACGGTGAGGCAGGCGGACACGCTTGTCTCCATATCGCGCGACGGTGTAGAGCCGCCCCCGGGGAAAACTACGGGTAGGCGTTCTTTTTCCCATATTATGTTCAAGCACAGCAGGTCAGAAGGTGAGTTGGTGTTTAGATGAGTTTGGCATTTTCTCCCCCACAGTCCTCCTCAACGAGAAGCCTTTATCTCGAGTAACTTCGTTTAAACAGAAATGTTACACTTCAATAACGCTTGGTTCACCCCGGAAATCATGTTGAGCAACGCGAGATAATCTGCATATTTAAAAAATGCATTTTTATTAACATTTGTACATTTGTACAATTTGTAGAGATGTCTGCTATTATGGTTCGTTTTTGTATTTCTAAAGGCACGTGAAGTGTTACAAAACATCAAACCCTATTTAAGCCATGTTTAATACAAGCAACCGCACTTGTTCTGTGCAGTTATCGTTTGAGGGCTGATATATCAAAAGGTTAAAAACAGTCTTCTCAAGCTTACAAACTGATTCACAGAAGCATTTCAACCGCTTTATAGCACAAAGTAGGCTGCATTAAATGTGCAGTGAAATCTTTCTGATTGTAACCACAGCGGCCAATCGACAGCAGTGTTAGATTTAAGTATCAGTGTTTGAATCTGAAGAGTCCACGCGTTTTCAGAGCCTGGGCCTGTTCAGCAAGGCTTTTGGCAAATCACAGCGGAGGCGTCTATTTTTGAATCGCACCGCTATGTAAATCCTCTAAAGGCTGTCTGTTACTATCGCGTTATTGGGCAACACGCGACTGTCTCTGTGTTATTTAGTCACCAACGTCAATCTCATCTTCATCATCCAAGCAACACTTGGTGGTCAGTCGATAGTCACCGGTCGATGCAGGTGATGGAGGTAATAAATGCAGCGGGTCTAGGGTGTCGGTGGTGTGGAATCTGGAAGAGATCTGGTGTTGCTCGGTTTGGCCCGGCCCAGAAATCGTCCCCTCACCCATACCTCCTGCCGCCGCCGCGGACTTCTCCAGCTCAGCCAGCTTGGAGAGCTTTTCAAAGGCCACAGCGCCGGCGGCCTTGGCGGACTCCACGTCCGCTTTCATCTCCTCCAAGTCCCGCTTAAGCTTAGCCCGGCGGTTCTGGAACCATGTGATGACCTGTGCGTTGGTCAGACCAAGCTGCTGAGCCATCTGGTCCCGGTCCGCTGGGCTCAAGTACTTCTGGTACAGAAAACGTTTCTCCAGCTCATATATTTGGTGGTTGGTAAAGGCCGTGCGGGATTTCCGCCGCTTTTTAGGGGTGTTTCTCTGACCGAATAGGGTTAGCCCGTCTCTGCCTGTAGAAATAAGATCATACAGAATGTAAAACTGGAATAAAACACACGTTTATAAGTCACTAAAAACAGTGTTACACAAAAGAAACCAATTATAAGTCACCAAAAACTCCAGTACGACATCACTGAAATGATTCCGAAATTCATTCATTCAGATTCATTCATTTAGTTAGCGTGCTTTGTCAAATTTCAATGAGCACATTAAAAAACATACAGCGGTTTTCGAATAGGAAAAAATAGCACAGGATCATTCTTTGTTTAGAAAACAGTAGTACTTACAATTAGGTACAAGAAATAACGCTGAAAGCTTTTTCTCCAAACATCTACGGATATTTTTCATATTTCAGAAAAATAAGCTGCTGCTGTTGCGGTTGTAACAGTGAGGATGTTCTCCTTACCTACAATAAGAGAGGAAGAAAACAGCCTTTTACCTTCAGCAGCCTGCAGGACGCTGACCTCCAGGCCTTCAAAGGTTTTGCTGGCCAGCTCCTCCAGCGCGCAGAGCGGGGAGGTTTGACTGAGCAGCACCCGGCTGGACACGCCGTGACAAGCCGAGGGCAACTTCTCTCCGCTGAGAAAGTAGCTCCTTTTCACAGACGGTTTGTTGAGAATGTCATCTATGCTGAAAGGCGTCAGCGGTTTGTTGGTGTTGACCGGTGGTTGAAGCTGATCCAGCGGACTGCGACTACTGCCCTCAAGAACAGCTGGACGTTTAGAGTCTCCCTTAGAGGTCATGACGGCTCAGCAGCTGACTGAAAATGTCAAAGTTTGGACAAGAATGAAGGAAAACGAGCCACGGCAAGGATCACAGGTGTAACCTCATATCGCCCACTGCCTAAACACTTCTGACTCCCAGACTCCCACCGTCTCTCTGAAGCACTTTTTCGGAGTGACGTACAATATGAATATATATAAGACTGGCACTCACTCGGTGAACAGCGATGCACCAAGAGCTGGACCGACTAACTAACATGTTATTGCGGAAGGCCATCAATTACTCACTTCACCCCTCCCCTTATCTCTCTCTCTCTTTCTGCGTGCGTGAGCGCGCGTGCTGGGGGGGGGAGCTCTGAGACAGAGCAAACAGCGAAGAACAGTCCAATTACAAATCAGAGTAGGCTCTGTTTACACTTTATCTGTAAAACGACATCATTTGTCACCAAACGAGCAAATGTGTTTATCAGCACGATATCATCGTCATTTGCGTACACGGTGTAAGTAGCACAGAATTACTCTTCAGGCCAGTTACAGTCAGAAACAGACAATAAGCAAATTAGAAAATGAGAATGCGTGCTGAACTGTACAGACAGAGCCATGCACGAGCGTGACAGCGCGTTACAAGGCTAGTGGCGGAGCAGAGCAGGCCCTACCACACCTCCAGCCTCGCCACCCCCGCGGTAAGACGAGCGCTCTGCCAAAATCAGCGTCAGGCTCCCCGGACCACAGCCCGAGACAGGAACACATGGACAAACTGACAGGGAGGACACCGAGCACATATTTTTTTATGCCAATTAATCCTGAATAAAATCCAGTCAGGAAGATTATAAAATCATTTGTAGAGATGATTTCTTCTAAAACATTCTGCTATCAAGGCAGCAGTTTTCTGACGGTAAAGTTTTGGTTTTAGTTGTGTAGAAATACGCACGTTATCATGGGTTTTTATTTTGTTTCCATATTTTCAAATATTTGTATTACATTATGCACAATATGAAACTTCCAAAAGAGAAATAATTCGAAGTTGAACAATTAGTTCATCGATTTACTCGAGCGTTTTTATTTAGTCATTTATTTTTATATTTTATAGAGTTGGTCACACAAAGTTAAAAGGTATGTGCCTTTTTCACATCATGCTGTGAGCACGTTATTTTTTTTACATGAGATGATTTGCAGAAAAGCAGATAGAGACAAAATACTGTTAATCTGACTATCGTCAGGTTTTACATACAGTTACTGTCCCTCTATTTAGAAAGGCAGAGGCATCACGGTGTGATTATTTTACATGTAGTTTTTTTGTTTTGTTTTTTCATGTGTAATAATGTTCAACATTGCTATCAATACATTTTTCAAAAAATGCCTCTCTGTGCAAAATGGGTTCAAAAACATAAACAGCTGTGGGATCCTGTTAGTCTGTGATTGAAACAGCCCAGCGCTGCTATCGATGCAGGGAAAACCAACCCTGCAGGGAGACCTACCTCAGCTCCTGTGCAGGTGAAGCCAAAGGGAAGATTTGCTTCACCATATTTTCTAGTCTTTAGCTTAGAATGAAGTTGGTTTGGAAACATATTCAGCGACGCTTCATCTCCTGCTTTGCGTGTCTGTGGGCGCCTGTGCCAGCAGGGTCCAAGCGTTTTGTTTTTTCTTCCCCCCCTTTTCATACCGCGCCCCCCTGCAATAGCTCTGCGTCCCCCTTTGGGGGCGGGCCCCACACTTTGGGAAGGTCTGCATTAAGCTATCAGTTCCAACATTAACGATATACTTCACAGTTTTCAGTATTCCGCAATGTAAAACCTGGCGTGTTAGCTCAGATTGCCTTGAATTATTTGAGTTAATAAAATCAAACAGTTTAAGTGGATTTATTATTGTTAACTGAGTGACAGTGACTGAAGTACTCATAATTTAAAAACAAACAAACCAAAACCCCCCGAAGTAAAGAGTATTGAACTTGCGTACGTTATTTTATTAATATGAATTGAGCCAAATGAACTTGAATGCATCTTTACACAGTTTTTGTCATGATCCTGGGTCCTTTTGACCCAGCGTTTTGTGTTTTTCTCTTCACGATTTTGGTTCTGCTCTTCCTCTGATTAGTGTTTACCCTGTTCCCCCCGTGTGTTCCTGTATCTAGTCCGCGTTTCTTAGTTTGTGTCCTTTCATGTGTAAGTTCCTGTTTTATTGTGAAGGTCTGCGTCTTATGTGAGTGTTTTCAGTTTGCCTCCCTAGTCTGGTCATGTTAATCACTCCCAGCTGTGTTTCCCACCTGTGTGTGTAATCTCCCTGTGTTCTCTGAGTGTATTTAACCTGGCTGGCCCTTAAAAATGCATCCTTTTAAGGCCCTAGTGTACAAAAATGTACACGCCCCAAAAAGTGCTATAAAAACTTTATATATTCATATTTTTTTTCACTTTAAATTGGTCAGTCTTTTAAAACTACTTCTCCCTGAAATATTCATATGAAGTTTTAATTATATTTTCGTTGTTTTAACCCTTTAAATCCCAGTTTTATTACATGAGTGCCCTGTTTTTTTAGCCCCAAAAAACAAAAAAACTAAATATTTTCCAAAAAAAACATTTGAAGTAATATTTGTTTGTTATTATAATTAGGCCTTTAGATGGACCAAAGATTGGCACCAACAGTCATTTTGATCGCCTTTTATTTTTTTTTGCAGGAGCGCATTTCATAAAATGCACACACTATCGGTCCTAATCGACCACGCCCAAAAAAGTGCTATAAAAAATTTATATATTAATATTTTATTCCACTTTAAATTAGCCAATCTTTTAGACCTACTTCTCCTTGAAATATTCATGTCAAGTTTTAATTACATTTCGCGGATTTTAACCCTTTATATCCCGGTTTCGTCACATGAGCGCACTGCTTTTTTTGCCCCAAAAAACATAAAACTTGAATATTTTCCAAAAAAAACATTTGAGGTAATATTCAATTGTTATTATAATTAGGCCTTTAGATGGACTAAAGATTGGCACCAACATTCATTTCGATCGCCTTTTTTTTTCAGGACCAGAAAATGGTCTCCAGGCGGCAAATGCTCCTCCTCTAGGCCGAAATAAGTGCATCGTCCCGGGGTAAGTCGCGATGATCACCGGGGCACGATCACCGGGTACCCCTTTTGCCAGCACACACATCCGATACCACGTGACAACAAATACGTCATTTCCTGTTGACTAAAAAAAAATGCACCCTCTCACGGTCCTAGGGGCCGAAAATGGTCCCGCCCGATCAGCGGGCGAAGCCGCTGCTGCACGCCGGAAATGAGGCTTCATTTCCCGCAGGTCTGTTTAAGCAGCCCGCTGTTTTCCAGCCCGGGGTCAAATGTGGAGCAAGGGCGCCACCCGGTGGACAAATAAAAAAATTACAACTCTAAGGCCCGTCCTGCAAAACGAAACGGAAACATAAGTAATCACCAAGACATTAACGGTAATAATTCTGCAGTGAAAAATAGCGTTTATAATGGAAGTCAATGGGGCCGTAAACGGCCCCTAGGGCTCTAAGAGGTTGTGTATTGTTAGCTTAGCCACTGAAGCTAATTTAAGGAAGTCAGACTTGAATTTTGAAATGAAATTATGCCAAACTTTTTTTTAGAAAATTTGGCTATATTCTATTCAACACAGTGCAAATGGCTTGTAACTGAAAAACTACAATGTACAAAAATGGTCCCAGGGCCAGCAGGGGGTTAAGTTGTATTTTCTGTCTTAGTAATTGCTGGTTCGTCTGTGTTGTTTTCCCTCGGTCTCCCTGCGTCTCTCCGTATGTATTTCCCCGGACCTCCCTGCATCTTTTCTGGTTTGTTTTGTTAGTTTTACCCAGTTTAGGTTTTCCTGTTTCACCTTCACCCACGCCATTGCTGTTTGTATTTTCTTTTGTTAAATAAATACTCATCTGCACCAGAGCTGCCGCATTTTGGGTCCTTTCTCCAATTCCACACGTCTGCCAGCGCGGTCGTGACAGTTTTATTCTCTTTATTTGCTTCCATTAAGATTCATCACAACATTTCAGTTGTGACAACCCTAAACTTAGTTGTGTCCTGCTTAATTAAGGAAACTGATTGTCTTAAATAGTTTAAGCTGCAGCAACACAACACAAGCAAACTTGTCTGAAACAACTTAAATTTCCTTATTCAGCTGAATCTCTAATATTGACGGACACTTGACTGCGTGGCCCTTTTTTTTTCAAAAGGTATTCAAAACTTTTCATCTTTGCTACACTAACCTGTATTTCATAGTTCACCTCAAAAAATACAAATAAAAACTTGTTTTCAGCAAAATATCACTTTTTGTTTTTAATCTGAGCTGGCATAAGTGAAAGCTCTTCACTCTGTGAAGTGAAGCCTCTGATCAAAACTAATCAAGGGGGGGGGGGGGGGGGGGGGGGGGGATCAATAATAACCCACATGGCTCTATAAAACACAAAAGTTCTGCTATCAAACCAGTCTGCTGAAACTGTATAAGCAACTTCTTTTGTAGTCCCCTCTCAGGGGCATCTTTAAGAGCACCAGAAGTACAAGTAATACGACTTTTTATTCAAAACACACACACACACACACACACACACACACACACACACACACACACACACACACATTGATCCTCAAATATGATGGACACGACATGTGTTTCACAGGAAACTCCTGCAGGTACCTGAGCAACTGCTCCCTTCTGTGTTGCTTCTCATTTGTCCTGGAAAGTAAATAAATATTCAGCAAATGCATTATCACAAAAGAACACACTGTAAGCTAAGAATGAAGAGGTAAAGTTTCTGCTTTCTTAAAAAGTCATAATGAAGATAACAATTTTTTTTAAACCCCATTTGACAGCTGTAAGGCTGAAACTGCCTTCTGAACTGGTTCCAGTGCAAACAATAATCATCAAAATGGACCCCCCCCCCCAAAACAAACAAACAAACAAACAAACAAACAAACAAACAAACAAACAAACATTAAATTAAAAACTAGTTCATGTCTTAAATAATCAGGCCCCATCTTATCTTAATGACCTTGTAGTACCATATCACCCTATTAGAGCACTTCGCTCTCGCTCTGCAGGCCTACTTGTTGTTCCTAGAGTATTTAAAAGTAGAATGGGAGGGAGAGCCTTCAGTTTTCAGGCCCCTCTTCTGTGGAACCAGCTTCCAGTTTGGATTCAGGAGACAGACACTATCTCTACTTTCAAGATCAGTCTTCAAACTTTCCTTTTTGCTAAAGCATATAGTTAGGGCTGGACCAGGTCTGCTATAGGTTATGTGGCTATAGGTGTAGGGTGCTGGGGGATTCCCATGATGTACTGAGTATTTATTCTTCAGTCACCTTTTTCACTCACTATGTGTTAACAGACCTCTCTGCTGAATCACACTTATTAATCTCTGTCTCTCTTCCACAGCATGTCTTTATCCCGTCTTCCTTCTCTCTCTCCAACCAATCACAGCAGATGGCCCCGCCCCTCACTGAGCCTGGTTCTGCTGAGGTTTCTTCCTGTTAAAAGGGAGTTTTTCCTTCCCACTGTTGCTAAAGTGTTGAGGTCTGTTGAGGTCACTGTTGAGGTCTGGGAAGCGCTTCCGCTCCCTTAAGGCCAAAACAGAGAGAATGAGGAGGAGCTTCTTCCCCCAGGCTATTCGGGCCCTGAACCAGGTGTAGGACTGGACTCTCACACACGTCACCACACGCACCACCACACATTTCCTATAATCCTATAATTCCTATAATTTATAATCCTTGTCTTTATAATCTCTTCTGCTATTTGCACATTCTTTACTGTAAATTCCTAAGTTAATTTGTAAACTTTTGTAGTAAATTGTAAATATTGTAAAACTTTTCTTCTGTCATTTAATGGTCGGGCATTGTACAGCTACAAGCATTTCACCCCCATGTCATACTGTGTATGGTTGTGTGTGTGTGTGTGTGACAAATAAAATTTGAATTTGAATTTGAATTAAAGTGCTTGCTCATAGGGAGTCATATGATTGTTGGGTTTTTTTCTCTGTATGTACTATTGTAGGGTCTACCTTACAATATTAACCCTTGTGTGGTGTTCATATTTTTGTTACTCAGCCAGTGTTCATGGGTCTGGTG
Source organism: Maylandia zebra (assembly GCF_041146795.1). Classification (NCBI taxonomy): domain Eukaryota; kingdom Metazoa; phylum Chordata; class Actinopteri; order Cichliformes; family Cichlidae; genus Maylandia; species Maylandia zebra. The sequence continues at coordinate 33,928,856 of NC_135179.1, read as the reverse complement.
GACCCGCTAGAGTTTTGGCTTTCCAAATTAACACTATCAAACAATTTTATGTTAAATTACTCAACAGATGTTTACTTCATCCCAATTACAAACCATATGAACAGTAAACATGGTTAATTTTTTCCCTTTACCTTTGTTAGATCACATTTATGAATTAATGTGCTTCTTGTTTTTTTTTGTTTTTTTTATAAAATGTTATAAAAAAATAAATCAGTTATAATTAAGTAGAGTGCGTGGAAAGACACAACACATTTACACGTGAAGCAATATGTTTCACAACTAAATGAGATCAGCTGCTCATCAATGGTGACATTAGGCCCAGGGTTGTAAAACAGGGGGAGGTGGTGCACACACTTATCCCACACTGTCCTGATGGCAACTACCTTGTCTCTCTGCCGTCGAGCTGGTCTGTCGTCTCGGCTATCAAAACGGATAATCCTGGAAATTTTGTGGAAGTTTTCCAGAGACACTGATGCACGGAAAGGTTCTTGCCGGTTTCTGCATCCCACAGGGATTCTGTGGATTCCCCTTTGGACCTGAAAACTCCTGCAAGGATAAGAACCCCAAAGTAGGCCTTTGGGGTTCTTAGATGAATTTGGTCCATCTCCTTCCACCTCTCTCCAAAAACACACCGTCCTTCTAGATTACTGCAATCCAGAATAATTTTCTGGATGGAATCTGGGATGAAAAGCTCAAATGAAGACTTGATGTCCTGCACATGAGTAACTGTCAGCCGTGTTGGCCCTGGCTTATCACAGTAACAGCTCTGCAGGGTGGCTCATTTCTTGGGCAAGAAGACCATTCAATTTCACCAGTTATTGACATCCATATTTCTTCACTTGCTGTCTGGTGGGCTTGTTCTGGTCCTGGAGCTGGCTGCAGATGGGGTACTCGTCTTCGTTTTGTTACTAAATGGTGCTCAACCTCATCCTCTTCTTCAAAGTCACTGTCAGACTCTGAATTTTCAGATATGTGAAATATTCTGAAACCTCTTTGTCAACATCATCATCCGAAGCCCCTCTCTCTTCCAAAATCAATTGGATGGCCCTCGCAGCAGATAATCTTTTGCCATCTTGATCAGTTGTGATAAAGAACCACACTGGCAAAGTCTTATTTATAGTATTATGCCCCTAATTTGCATGTGGAGCCAGCAGGTCTGTGGACGACGCCATCAGCATGGCCCTACACTTCATCCTGCAGCATCTGGACTCCCCAGGAACCTACGCCGGGATCCTGTTTGTGGACTTCAGCTCTGCCTTCAACACCATCCTTCCAGACCATCTCCGAGGCAAGCTTTCCCAGATGAATGTGCCTGATCCCATCTGCCGGTGGATCACTGACTTCCTGACGGACAGGAAGCAGCACGTGAGGCTGGGAAAGAATGTCTCGGACTCCCGGACCATCAGCACCGGCTCCCCTCAGGGCTGTGTTCTTTCTCCTCTGCTCTTCTCCCTGTATACTAACTGCTGCACCTCCACCCACCAGTCTGTCAAGCTAATCAAGTTTGCAGATGACACCACCGTTATTGGGCTCATCTCTGACGGGGATGAGTCTGCCTACAGGAGGGAGGTTGAACGTCTGGTGTCTTGGTGCAGCCACAACAACCTGGTGCTGAATGCCCAGAAGACAGTGGAGATTATTGTGGACTTCAGGAAGCACACAGCCCCACTCCCCCCCATCATCCTGACTGACACCCCCATCACCTCTGTGGACTCATTCCGCTTCCTGGGTACCACCATCACCCAGGACCTGAAGTGGGAGCCCACCATCACCTCCGTCATTAAGAAAGCCCAGCAGAGGATGTACTTCCTGAGGCAGCTGAAGAAATTCAACCTGCCAACACGGACGATGATGCAGTTCTACACTGCAATCATTGAGTCCATCCTCACCTCCTCCATCACCGTGTGGTACGCTGGAGCCACTATCAGGGACAAACAGAGACTGCAGCGTGTTGTGCGCTCTGCTGAGAAGGTGATTGGCTGCAGACTCCCATCTCTGCAGGACCTGTACACCTCCAGGACACTGCGGCGTGCAGCTCGGATCTCAGCTGACCCTTCTCACCCTGGACACAGTCTGTTTGACCTGCTCCCCTCAGGCAGGAGGCTCCGGTCCATTCGCACCAGAACCTCTCGCCATAAGAACAGTTTCTTCCCCTCTGCTGTTGGACACATGAACAATAACCATATGACTGTACCCGCCACTAACACATGACCCTACGCTGTGTTCACTGCATCATTCCATGTTTGGCACTGATCACCACCTGCACTCATGTATATATCTTTCTACGTAGCACTTTTAATTCTTATTCTCATGTATATATCTCATGTATATCTCATGCACATATCTTTCTACGTAGCACTTTTAATTCTTATTCTTTTATTTTTTCATGTCTATTTAAGTGCTATTTATGACACTATGTTTGCACTGAAGCACCGCAGCAATTTCCTAATGTTGTAAACCTGCTCAACATTTGGCAATAAACCCCTTTCTGATTCTGAATTCTGATTCTAATTTGCAGGAGGGACAGGGTATGAGAAAATAAAATTTGGATCCCTCAAGAAAGAGGGTAAAATGTGCGGGAATGTAAGAGCAGACGGTGTTGGTAGTTGAATTTTCAACAATGTGGCAACTTTGTGCGCGAGCAGGAGGGGAAGAAAACACTATCAGCAGCACCAGAAAGGAGGAGGACAGAGTGTGGGAACACAGGACCTGCACTTTCAACACTTTTATTAGACCTGGGTCCAGTGGACCCGAACACCTTGTATGTAATGTAAATGCGTGGGGGGAGGTACAGTATGAGGTCATTGAAAATTAGTTCGGATTTATGTTCTTCACAGAAAATAAGCCAAAGCCAATGAATTTCAGGTTGAAAAAATAATTAATTGTTAAATTTTTCTTTTGAGAAAAACTGAAAACGGGTCTCACAGACCCGAACACCATACAAGGGTTAAGGCACCTTGAGGCGACTGTTGTTGTGATTTGGTGCTGTACAAATAACATTTAATTGAATTAAAAACAATTTGTCTCGAAAATGAGCTACTACTCTGAGCTGAAGCTGATTTTGTTCTCATCTTTGAAGATTGAAGAGAACAAGCGTCAAATATGATCAATGAAAAAGTCAAAACCAATTTGTAAGTCCACAGTTTGGGCAGCAGTTAATCCCTCTGGTGTCTCTGCTGTGAACTCTTAGAAGCTTTCCTTACAACACACAGTGGTGTTTTTGCCCTTAATCCAATGCAACAAGTCAACAAGAAATAGTTTTATTATGGGAGTGTGATGTTCAGAGTTTGGCTGTAAGTTTAATAAACTGCTGTTAAAAACTCAAATGCAGGTTATGTATGAAATAGAAAATGCAGTTACAATGAACATTTACATGATGTGCTCCACCCTGTTCATTATTGCAGTTTTTTTTAATCACAATTTGTCAGATGTTCTTTTACAGTGACTGAGCTCTGTCTCCTCTCTTTTCATAAAGGACGCTCCAGTTTATCCTACGCTAAAGGAAACAACAAGGGAAGCACTGAAACGCCATTCCGTAGCATTTGGCGCATTGGAACAGCTCTCATTATGGCTGCCCGACAGATACTTCCGGGTCACGTGTCTCAGTTATAACCTTTTCTAAGCAAAATGCACTATTGGATACCCTATGGAATCAGAACGATGCCACCTTGAAACGAAACCAAAAAAAATATTGAAACCGAAAAAAAATATTGTAACTGAAATAAATGTACTGAAAAATCTTGTATTGAAACCGAAAAAAAAAAAATTGATAGTGAAAAACAATTAATTGAAACTGTAATTTATTTATTTTTTGGTTTCAATCCATTTTCCGGTTTCAACCATTTTTCAGTTTCAATCTGCTGGCACTGTTTTGGCGTCCGGGGGCGCGCTGGGTAGGAGCGGGGTTTCCGGCCCGCATGTATTTGCATACATTATAGAGGCCACTAGTGCTGACCAAGCGGAGACCCCCAAGATGGCGCTCTGAGCAGTCACGTATCGCTGAGCTCTGCGAACCTGGCCTTTTTTTAAATATATATTCCACACAGTGAACAGAGATTTTATTTACGCCTACGCAATAGTCATCCTTTACTTCTCATTTTGGTATCTATTTGTGAACCAAAATGAGCAAACCCGAGAAGAGAAAGACCGATTCTAAGAAGTTGCATGCTAACAGCGGCTCCGTTAGCAAGCTTGCTAATGTTAGCCAAGCTGCTCAGTCTTCTCTCGCTACTGAGATGCCCGCCGACACTAAAAATACTCTCATCGACTCCATGCACGACTATTTGGAGGCAGTTTCCGAACCGCTTCAGTATTCACGGATGGAAGAAGAGTTTCCCCCTCTCCCTATCACTCCATGCGCCTCTCCCGCTGGTAAGCTAAGAAAAATTGCGGATACGGAGACATCTACGGTTCTCTCCCAGCTCTCATCACCTACCATGTTGATTAACTCGAGGTCGGACACTCTTGGAAAAAATGGTGAGTGACAACTCCATAGCCATCTCCGAGATGAAAAAAGCTGTCCAAGAGAACACTGAACATATCACAGCTGTTAAGGAGTCATTTGATGCTGTCTGTGCTGAGTTAAATGATATGAAGAGCAGAGTTGTCAGTGTTGAGGCACAGCTCGAAAAATATAAAGCAATCGTTGAAGCACAGGAAAAGCGCATCTCTCACCTGGAGAGCTATTCACGCCGTTGGAATCTGAAGCTCTACGGTCTGACCGAGAGGGACAAGCAGGACGTGCGGCAGGAGGTACTCAAAGTCTGTAGATCAGTCCTACCGGAGATGCAAGATAAATTACCCGACGTCGTTGACACCGTCCACCGCATCGGTCCCAAGAAGTCCAACAACGACCAACCCAGGGGAATCATCATTCAGTTTACATCCAGGATCTACCGCAATGCTGTCTGGCGCGCTGCTAAGAAGTCCACCTACCTGAAAGGTAACAACCTAAAGCTGGCTGAGGATCTGTCTCCTGACGACCGTGCCCGAAGAAACAGACTCTGGCCGTCTGTGGAAGCTGCGCGCAAAGAAAACAAGCTGGCGTTCTTCGTAGGAGGTCGTGCATTCGTGGAGGGAAAAGAGATTTTTCCACCCCTATAACTTGATCCAAGGTATTTTGAGGTGAAAACTGAAGTATCTTAAGATTAACTTGGTTTCACTGCCGTTCTTTTTTTTTGTTTGTTTGTTTTTGTTGTTGGACTCATAAAACGATCAGAGTTAAACTGATGCAGTTTATTTGTTATAAGTTTATTGGTCTTCAGTTTGGCTGCAATATTTTTGCTGAAAATGTTATGAGCAAGCTGGATAAGCTTCTTTTTATTTTATTTTGTTTGTTTGTTTGTTTGTTTTTATTCTTTTTTTGAATAATTAGTTATTTAAATGGAGCAAGAAAATTTCTATTAAGCTCCCTTTCAATGCTCATATGTGAAGCGTTTATTTATTTTATTTATTTATTTTTACCACATTGGTTTTATTGTTTTAGGCTATTGTATTCCTATTATTATTCAAGTTCACAATTTCCTTACTCAGGGGTTGCAGTTCTCATCTTATATAGGACTCTCTTAAGTGACCAGGTTCCCAATTCAACTGTTCTTCATTTACTTGGTCTAAGCTTTTTCTTATTTGTCACTTTTAATTTTTGTTACTATCATTATGTCTTTGTCTGTTATTTCTTTAAATGCAAGAGGTTTAAGAAACAATGTTAAGCGTAAGGCTATTTTTTTGTTTTGCAAGCAGTTCAATTCAGATTTCTGTTTTGTACAAGAGTCTCACTCAACAGAACAAGAAAAAACATTTTGGAGATCGCAATGGGGAGATGATCTGTGGATGTCCCATGGTACAGAGCATGCTGCTGGTGTCTGCATACTTAAAGGAAGATTTAATGGTAAAATCTTGAATTCTGACATAGATAAAGATGGGCATTACATGTTTCTAATAGTTGAGGCTGCACACTCTATCTATGTTTTAGTCAATGTGTATGTATAGGGAGAATAAACTATATTTTGATAGGTTGGAGGAGCGCCTACTGCGCTGGTTATCTAAATATCCCAATTCTTTTATTATTTTTGGTGGAGACTTTAATACAGTGTTTAACAGCTATTTAGACAGATGGCCTTCTAGAAGTTCAGACTCTAACTCATTCATAAGACTGTTTGCACAAAGATTCAACTTAGTCGATTCTTGGAGGGATTCTCATTCATCTCAGATAGCTTATACATGGTGCAATAAGACTCAAACCAGACACTCGCGTATCGATTTTTGGCTTATCTTATAAGATTTAGAAAAAGTTAAAACGGATATTTATCCTACACCACTCTCAGACCACAAAATGGTTAGCTTATCAATCCCGTTGTCATCCTCCCTAATCACTAAAACCTCTTACTGGAAGTTAAATAGTACCATTCTTGAGCATAAAGAAGTGATTTGTGAAGTTCAGAGATTCATTAAACTTTATTGGAGTAAAGCTCTCACAGATAATACATTTTGTAGTAACTGGGAACTTTTGAAATATGAAATTGGAAAATTCTTTAGAAAATATAGCAGTGATTTAGCAGAAAAAAGAAGATCTGATGAGACGCAAGTGATACAAGAGATCACATGCCTTACTTCCAAACCAATAGACACCCTCAGTGAATCTGATAAGATAGAACTGGTTGACCTGCAGCACAGGTTAGATGAGATTTACAAACGCAAAGCTGACGGAGCATTTATTCGGTCTCGCAGGAAATGGCTCGAAGAAGGAGAGCAGAATTCAGCCTATTTTTTTTCAGACTTGAAAAGCATCAATCTAACACCAACTCCATCCTACAACTAAATATTAATGGGACAATTTATAATGATAAGGATACCATAGCAAAATATTGTTCAAACTTTTATTGCAAACTTTATTCTTCTAGTTATTGCCCTGAAGCTTGTCTGACTTTTTTAAATTCTTTAGACAAAATCACTCAGCTCAATGAGGAGGATAGTCAGCTTTGCGACAGATCGATTTCTTTGATTGAGGTTGCAGATGCTATAAAACATCTGAAGATTAACAGATCCTCTGGACCTGACGGCCTTACTGCCGAGCTTTACAAACAGTTCGCTGACAGTTTAGCCCCGTTTCTTTTAGAAGTTTTTAAGGAAAGTATGGATAGAGGTGCACTCCCTCCCACTTTATGTCAAGGTTTGATCACCCTCATTCCAAAACCAGGAAAGGATCCTTTGCTCTTAGACAATTGGCGACCAATCTCTTTACTGAATAATGATTATAAGATATTGGCACAAATTCTGGCTAATAGAATGAAACCTGTATTAGGTAAAGTTATTGATGAGAGTCAGTCTGGTTTCATGCGGAATCGTCATATCTCAAACAACATAAGATTAATTCTAGACATAATAGATTACCCAGAACTTGTACAGGATGATAGTCTTATTCTTTTTTTTAGATTTCTACAAGGCGTTCGACTCCTTAGAGCATGAGTTTATTTTTACTGCTTTAAATAAATTTGGGTTTGGTCAGTCCTTCTGTAATGCCGTTCGGACACTGTATTCCAATAGTAACAGCTCCATAAAGCTTGCCACTGGTACTTCCCCAAGATTTTCTCGAAAGCGTGGAGTGAGGCAGGGTTGCCCCCTATCCATATATTTATTCCTTCTTTCTGTGCAACTCCTTAATTCGCACATTAAACTCAGTTCTTTAAAAGGCCTGGTCATTGCTAACAGAGAAATACTCATAAGTCAGCTGGCAGACGATACAGCTCTCTTCCTCAGAGACGCCTCGCAAGTTTCAGTGGCCATTAACAATATACAGCCATTCTCTAAAGCCTCCGGACTTTCGCTCAACCTGCATAAATGTGAACTTTTACCAGTTAAAAGTTGTTTAGCAACTTCAATTCATGGAATACCTGTAAGAAACTCTGTAAGATACCTTGGAATTCAAATAATAAAAAATGAGCAATCCAGATGCTCCACAAACTTCATTCCTATTATAGATAAATCCCAAAAAATCTTTAATCATTGGCTACAGCGAGACCTGTCATTGAAGGGTAGAGTTCTGCTATCGAAGGCTGAAGGTATCTCCCGTCTAACCTATGCTGCCCAGTCATTACATGTTGATAATACAACCTGTAGTCGATTAACAAATTATTATACAATTTTTTATGGAAAAATAAAACTCACTACTTACGTAAATCAGTAGCTTTAAATTCATATGATAAAGGAGGCATAAATTTTATTGATTTCGGTGCTCTTAACAACACCTTTAAAATAAACTGGATTAAAAAGTATTTAAGAAATCCCACTTCTATCTGGAACTTTATCTCACATCATGTGTTCTCTAATTTAGGCGGCCTTAACTTCCTACTGCTCTGCAATTACAGTATTCCAAAAATACCACTGAAACTTTCTCACTTTCATCAACAAATTCTTTTGGCATGGGCGCTGACTTACAAACACAATTTCTCTCCACAAAACTGTTTTATTTGGAATAACTGCAATATTATTTATAAAAATAAAACTCTTTTTTAAAATAACTGGTTTAATAATGGAATAATCTTGGTTAGTCAGTTATTTAGAGAAGATGGACTCTTTTATAATTACTCTGAGTTCCTCAGGAGATACAATGTACCGATAACGCCTAAAGAATTCTCAATAGTGCTCGATGCCATCCCATCTGGTCTGTCCATGTTACACAGATGCTCCCACAGTGCTCCACTACAGGTCACTCCCCCGGATGTGTTACATTCTTCTCCTGGCAATGTTTGCTTTTCCTCTCATAAGTCAAGGGGATAGAGATGGACCTGGAGCACATAGAAGCATGTCACTCACTGCCCAGGAGGAGTGACAGACTGCCGGCCATCATTATGAGATTTGTCAATCGGAAGAACAAGGTCGCACTGCTGAAACAAGGACGCAAACTGAAAGGCACGGACGTTTTCATTAATGAGCATCTGACACGAAAAAACGCAGACATCGCGAGGAAGGCAAGGCAACTGAAGAAGAACGGTAAAATACAACATACATGGGTAACAAACTGTAAGATTTTCATTAAGCTAAACGGGACACCAGAAGAGGCAAAAGTACTGATAGTGAGGAACATGGAGGATCTGGACAAGTATAACTGACACCAATGTATCAATTACACCAGGAAATGACATGGACACGTTGAAATTAGTTCTTCAACAGAAAGTAATTGATCTAGATTGTGAATATAAGGAGCATAATATAATAGATCCAGAAATAGATTCTGAAAGTAACTTTCTCTCTTCTTTTGTTAAAAATTGTAATTATTTCACTCAGGAACAATATGAAAAAGAAATTAACCTAGACGGGAAGCTCTCATTAATTCACTTTAACAGCAGAAGTATGTACTCTAATTTTGATTTCATTAAGGACTATTTGCAACAATTTTCTCGCCCCTTTAGTGTTATAGCCATCACTGAAACTTGGTTCAATGTCGATAAAGGAATAGATTTTTGTTTGAATGGATATGATTTAAAATACATGAATAGATTAAATAAGGCGGGCGGCGGGGTTGCTATATATGTTCATAACTCTATAAAATATAATGTTGTAACAACTATGTCTATGGCTATTGATGGAATTTTGGAATGTTTGACTATTGAGATCATGAATGAAAAAAAGAGAAATGTTATAATAAGTTGTATATATCGGACACCCAGTTCAAGTATTGACACTTTTAATGAATGGATAGAAAAAACGTTTGCTTCGGTGAACCAAAAATTACTATTTATCTGTGGTGATTTTAACATTGATTTGCTAAATCCAACAAGGTTAAAAGCCATTGATGACTTTACTGACACAATGTACAGCTTATCACTATATCCAACAATAACAAAGCCAAGCAGAATAACTTCACATAGCGCCACTATTATTGACAACATTTTTACTAATGTCATGGATTTCCAAATTAATAGTGGTCTGCTTGTCTGTGATATAACTGACCACTTACCAGTTTTTACTTTGTGTGACTGTGATTAGATACCAAGATCATGATAGCAAAGCGAACAATAAATGAAGAAGCAATTCATGCCTTCAATTTCGATTTAGCACAACAAGATTGGAGTTCGGTGTATGAAGAGTCAGATGTGGACAAGGCTTATGATAATTTCCTAGATATTTTTACTATGTGGTACAATAAACATTGTCCTGTAAACGAACACATGACAAAGAAAAAAAAGATAAAAAGTCCTTGGCTCACAAAAGGAATTATTAATGCTTGCAAAAAGAAAAACAATCTGTATAAACAGTTTATCAAAGTAAAAACAAAAGAAGTGGAACAAAGATATAAAGCATATAGAAATAAATTGACTGATATTATAAGAACGAGCAAACAACTTTATTATAGAAGAAGATTATATGAAAATAAAAACAATATAAAAGGAACTTGGGATGTGTTAAACAACTTAATTAAACAAGGATCTTCTGGAACATCATATCCTGAATATTTTACTGATGCAAATGGTGAAAATCACAACATGAGTAATATTGTCGATGGGTTCAATAAATTCTTCATAAATGTTGGCCCTGAACTAGCAGCGGACATCCCGTGTCATAAAAATGAAAATATCAGTAATATAAAACCAAATCCCTTTTCACTGTTCCTCTCAGCTACAAATGAGCAAGAAGTAATAAATATCACATTAAAATGTAAAAGTAAGTCTTCAATGGATTATCATGACATAAATATGTCTGTAGTTAAACAGGTTATTCTGAATATTGCTAGTCCCTTAACATATATCTGTAATTTATCATTTCAGTCCGGTTGTTTTCCAAAAAAAATGAAAATTGCGAAAGTAATACCACTATATAAAAGTAATGACAAACACAGTTTTACCAATTATAGGCCTATTTCTCTACTGCCTCAATTCTCAAAAATTCTAGAAAAACTTTTTAATTCAAGATTAGAAAAATTCCTTGAAAAACATCAAATAATAAATGTTGGTCAGTATGGTTTCAGAACGCAAAGAACCACTTCAATGGCGATAATTGAGGCAGTAGAAGAAATTACTGATACACTGGATAAAAATAAATATGCAGTTGGTATTTTTGTTGACCTCAAAAAGGCCTTCGACACAATCAATCACTCAATTTTACTGGATAAATTGGAAAGATATGGTATTCGAGGGAAAGCTGGTAACTGGTTAAAAAGTTACCTAACGGGTCGGGAACAATATGTTAGCATAGGGCATTACCATTCAGAGAAACTTGGTATTACATGTGGTGTTCCCCAAGGGTCAGTGTTGGGACCAAAACTTTTCAATGTATACATAAATGATATTTTTGATGTTTCTCAAGTACTTAAACTCATACTGTTCGCAGATGACACCAACATATTTTTCAGTAGTGATGATTATACTGATCTTGTAATGACCGTAAACAGGGAGCTAAAATTAATAAAAAAATGGATGGACATAAATAAATTATCATTAAATATAAATAAAACTAAAGCAATGTTTTTTGGTAATTTAAAATATAATATAGAATTACCAATTATCATTGAAGGTGTACCAATTGATAATGTGAGTGAAAACAAATTTTTGGGAGTTATAATTGATAACAAAATTTCATGGAAACCCCACGTCAGACACATAAAAACCAAAATTTCCAGAAGCCTCGCAGTTTTGAACAAAGTGAAACAATTCCTTGATAAAGATGCACTTCGTACTCTGTACTGTACTCTGGTTCTTCCATATCTTACATATTGTGTGGAAGTGTGGGGAAACACATATAAAAATACAACTAATCCATGAGTCACAGTACAGAAACGAGCACTGCGTATTATTCACAAGGCTGGTTATCTAGATCATACTCACACAAATTCTTTCTTCAGGCAAAGTTACTTAAATTCCAGGATCTGGTTAATTACAATACATCCATAATTTTGTATAAAGCTTTTACTAAACTTTTACCGGCAAATTTACAAACTAGATTTGAAATTCGAGAAAAGGTTTATAATGTGAGAGGCTTTGGAGAATTCAAATTACCCAGAACTCGAACAACCCGTAAAGGCTTTTGTGTGTCTGTATGTGGTGTGAAAATCTGGAACAGTCTGAGTTTACAACTGAAACAATGCAAAAATATTCATAGATTTAAATTTCTCTACAAACAGTTGGTCTGGTCACAGTATACTCAATGATGGGTTTTTAGTGTGCTCTGTAATGTCTGTCCTCTTACCATTGCTGGTATGGATTCCAAAATAAAAAATAAAAAATAAAGTGTGCGTATGTATGTACATATATGTACTTGTGTGTGTAGATATATATGTATGTATATGTATGTGTGTCTGTTACTTGTAGTTATTACTGCCTGTTACCTGTGGTAATGCAATTTATAATTTATATATTCTGTATTCAGTTATGAAGGCTCTAATTGTTGGTTGCGAGCTGCCGCTTAGATGCTTGTATCTGCCCGGGGCTGTTGATGGGTCTGTATGCAATGATGGGCGTAGCTGCGGGAAGTTTATTGTTTTTTTTTTGTTGATGAGTGAGTATAGGGGTGGGATTTAATAAGTTTTCTTCGTCCCACTCCTTTTTCAGGCAAGTTTTGTTTTTTGTTTTGTGTATTTTATGTTCAATATAGGTATTTGTTGTGCCTGAAAATGAATAAATAAATGAATGAAATGAATGAAATGAAGTCTATAAATACCAAAATAAGATCTCTCTTTCAGGATGCAATGGTCTCTGTTCCATCAGCCATATTTTATTGGGCCAATTTTGTAACAGATATTGAATGGAAAAAAGTTTGGACTTTACCACAAAGGTTTTTCTTAACCAAAAAAATTAAAGAGATTTCCTTTAAGTTGATTCATAGGTTTTACCCTACCAAACAATATTTGTCCAAATTTATGGCTGAAATAAATGTAAATTGTACCTTCTGTCAAGAGCAACCTGAAACAGTTTCTCATCTGTTTTGGTCGTGTAAATTTACGTGTAAATTCTGGAAGGATTTCCACAAGTTTATTACTGACTTTGTTCTTCCTAATCTCCAACTATACTATAAGGATGTTATCTTTGGCTATTATAATTTTAAAGACAAGGACAATGATGCTTTCTTTTTTATAAATTTGGTTTTATTTTTGGCAAAATTTCATATACACAAAAGCAAAGTCCTCGGCAGAAAGCCTGAACTTCTTGTATTAAAAATGGAACTTGCACAATATATAAGGACAATCTCCTCATCAAAAAACACTAAGGCTCTCAAGACTGTTAACATCTGTAACCGATTGAAACTGCTAACTTGATTTTGGCTCTTGCAAACTTTTGTTTATTTATGTTCCCCTTAATTTATTTTATTTTTTGTACTCACTTTTGTCTCACTGTCCTTGTCACTCTTTCTGTTCCTCATTGTACTACCACAATGTCATCTTTTATTTGATCCCTGTTTTACTTGACTGTATGTCTATAATGTGATAAATAAAGTTAAAAAAAAAAAGAAAAAGAAAAAGAAAAAACTAGTGCTGACCAAGCTGCCATCTTTCTCTCTTCCCGTTGTCACTACCCGATCCGTACCGGAAACCCGATCGGTACCCCGCATGCGCAAATCTTACGTCACTTCCTCTCTTTGCGACATTCAATATATTTGAATGATGCGGTTAGCGCCCAGTTAGCTCTTAGCATTTCTCAACAGCTCTGCCTTCTTTTCGACTGCCCGGGACATTTAAACAATGGATAATCCGTATACAAAGAAATTCATGCTTTTCTCCTCAACAGAGAGCGTCCCCCGATTGAGCAACAGCGCCGTAAAATAAGAAGAATGGCGCCTAATTACAGAGTTAATAATGCAGACTTTGTAATATCTCACGTGTAGATTCATCAGCCAGATGAAGTGTTTACTGACAATTGACAGTGATAGCGCACATCATCATCACTATTCCAACAATCCTCTCCTCACAGACAAGCATAAACACACTCGACTATCGCTAAATCAGATTTAACACACGTTTGTAATGACGATAAATCAGTTTATAATAGGGTTTATTCGCTCGGTCAGCAGGTGGCGGTATCCTCGTACACTGGGGAGTAAACTGCCATTAAACGAACAGAAGAAGAAGAAAACATCTGCACATGCGCGGTACGGATCGGGTAGACCCGATTTGTACGGTCAGACTTTACACATGCGCAGTAAGGATCGGAGAGTCCTGATCCGTAACTTTCTTTTTATTTTTCGTTTTTGTCTACATTGTACTGAAATGCTTCATTATTGCAAACATTTTAAGATATACTTGTTATTCTTAACATCTTAACAGATACTCTGACCCATAACTATCGTAAAACGCTACGACCGGAAGTAGAAACCTTTCGCGCATGCGGGGTACCGATCGGGTTTCCGGTACGGATCGGGTAGTGACACCCGTCTTTCAATGGCTGCTTCAATTTCAGCTTGAACCTCCAAACCGCAAGTAAGTAATCATTTTTTGTCATCTTTCCTTGCTGTCCCACTGGACTGGACATTAGTTTAGTTTTTTTTAGCTACATCTGGTGAAGTTGTGGTAAAATGCTGGTATTAGCCTATTCGTCGTAGCAAGCTAGCCTGAAGCTAATATTTGCTAAATTTAGGGACACCCGTGTCTCTTCAGGAGTTGGAGGCCGGTGTTCTAGGAGCGGATCTCAGGATCTCAACAGGCAGTGTTGGGCAGTAACATAATACATGCACCGGCGTTACGTATTTAAAATACAAAATATGAGTAAATGTATCCGTTACAGTTACCGTTCAATAGGTGATATTGAGAATACAGTTACTTTGTTGAAATAAATGGATTACATGGCGGTATTTACCTGTTTCATATGTTAGGCTATGGTCTCTCTATTTTTGGTAATTCCACGCTGGTGGAAACCAAACAAAACACGCAATAAGAGCCTCTAAAAATTATTATACAAAAATTATTTAATATGAAGGCAATAGCAGAGTGTTACAGGCATCGCCCTAAACAATGTAGCCTCATGGGCAGTGTAGTCCGTGCTGCAGGGAGAATGGACTGCCATACCCGTTATGTGTCTGTGAGCGAGGGAGGGAGAGAAAGGAAAAGTACGAGCTGTCACGGAGCAGAAACGGGAGCTGGAAGCATGTAAATATAATAATAACCACTAAAGCCAAAAAGAGTGCCTGACGAGCCCAGCTGTAAGTAAGCTGTTAAGACTCGACTGTACACCGTATTCGTGTTTTCCTCCAAAACAATAAGCAGCCTTTCAACGCCTCTCTCTGTCTCTCGCTAGCAAACTTGACCCAGACAACAAAGTAAAGCTAGTTTTCAGCTATGAGCCCAACACGAACCCGACGTATCAGCCAGAGGTCCCTTTACTACGGTTCGGAGCCGCTGACCTGTTTTATATACGCGCTGAATAGTTTTCTACACGAGATCACTGCAAAAAGTGCAGCCTTACCTAATGTCCACCTACTGTTACTCATTTATATTAAGATTTTAACATCTAGTTGGTGTTGGTATGGCGAGTAGCCTTCAGTAATAGTAATAAATCACACAGCAATAGCACATTCATGTAGTTGTAAAGTATTCAGAATACATTAATCTATAATCTTTGGTAGAATACATTTTAAAATTAACCTTCCCAACACTGTCAACAGGTTAGCACCTCATACCACAGTGCAGCAAAGCAGTCTCATGAGCGCTGGGAAGGACGAGCCCAGAGCCCAAAACAGACAGTGCAGGAGATGACAAGGTTAGTAATTGTATGGTGAAAATTATACTTTGTTATCTTGATTGGCAAAAGAAAAGTAAATACACAATCTGCTTCTCACATTTAGGGCATTTCCAAGATTTTTTTCAAAACTTCTTCCCTTTCTTTCATCACAGCTGTCCTGTGCCAGATGTTCTGTTGACCCACAGTGAGAGGCATCATTTCAGAAACACCAGGAAGACTGAAACTCGTCGCCAGGATCAAGCAGGGCTCGTGATCTTCACCAGCAGCTCCCTCACAAGAAGGATAAACCCAGCATTTCATGAACACTGATGGAGACCTTTGCTTTGTGTAATGTTAGAAGTACTCAGATAATCCTCAGAGGGTCTGGACTTTTACATAATATAATAGAATAGAATTCAACTTTGTTGTCATTGCACAGGTACAGGGCAACGAAATGCAGTTTGCATCCATCCAGAAGTGCTTTAGCCATGATATAGATATATTACAATATATATTAGCAATAGTATAGATATGTAAGTATATTACAGAAATGGGTCTATTATGGTATGTTACAATGTACACGGTATGAAGTATGTTAAGAATATTCTATAACTATAAGTATGTACAGGCTGTAGTGAGTACAAGCTATGTACAGGATATGAACAGGATATAAATATGAAAAACTACAGAAATCTGAGATATACAGTTATACAGAAATGTGAACTATGCAAATTATAAACAGTTGTAGGATTAAAAATCATCATATGTACAGAATGATTATTTACACAGAACTATACAGTAGTGCAGGTAAGTAATAGCTATAAGCTATAGTAATAGCTTTAAGTCCTGTAGAAAGTTAAATATATGTTGTGCTCTCTGGTTACTCTGGTATGAATGACTCTGAATTACTTTATGATAAATAACACTATTGTCAAAAACAGTGAAAGAATTCCAGATCACAAGTTTTTAGTTCAAATACAAGTAACAACCTTTGACTTTAATCAGGTTTTATTTAATTGTGTCAGAGAAAACATCATGTGGTCTTCATGTAGCTGAGTACATTCAGTGTTTAAAACAGAAGTTGTGCAGGTCTGAGATCAGCAGTTTTCTGAAACACCAAACTGAGGTCCTGTTAATGCTGATGTATAGTGACACAGTTACAGGGGTGATTAATCCTTTTGACTTTTTGTCTTTAAATTTATCAATAAAACAGCTGCAGCTTTCACTGACAGCACATGTGGTACTTTAACCTTTGTACTGTTTTCTTCAGTTAATTTTGGAGTTACTACAAAGATTGAAGACATAGGATAATCTGTCTGCTGTCACTGGGTGGTGCTGAGGTCTGAATCTGAGGACGGCTCCTGTAATCACAAACAGAATCATCACAAACTGAAATATAAAGTTTATCTCAAATCTGAAATACAGCTGATCCTTCTCCGTCCTCACACACTCGGGATCTGAAGTTGTTCAGTCCTACAGTTCTGCCGACAGCTGTTTATTTTTTTTATTTGTTTTAAAGGCCTTATATACTAACACATTTTCTAATATCATGTTTACCTTTGAGTTGTTGATGCTTTATAAATGGACATCTGCAAAGATGAGATGATGGAGCAGGTTTCAGTCGAGGTTCAGTCTGCTGCTGCATCCTGGTCACAACATACAGAGGTGTTATCAGCTCAGTATTGAACAAGAAATATTAACGTTTCAAATTATTTGTCCTATAGGATGCAAGCTGTACAGAGTACTGCACACGTGACTTTGTGAACATAATTCATTAAAAATAATTTGGACAGTTTTTTAACCTGAATATTTGTAACAAACTCAGTAAAAAAAAAAAAAAGCTAAAAAAAATAATCGGGGGAAAATGTAACATTTTAACTTAAGCTGACAAGCGGAAGTAGTTGGTTTCAGTACATAAATATCGGGCTTTGCTATTTAATCCGTAGCTATTGACTAATGAGGGGAATTTAAAAGTTGGCTTTAATGTCCTTCCACATGTGGAAAGCGACAGAAAACATGCTGCTGTTTGCACATATTTAATAATCAGCTCTGCACAGGAGCAGAAGCAGAGTCCAGCCTGTTGCTCTTACAGTATAATACTCATAATAAGAGTACAGTAAGCGTGGTTAGTCACTGAGCAGCCCGGTGCGTTTCTCTTGATTTCTTTAGTCAGGGTAAATTCATTCACCTGCACGGGTTAGCTAAACGAACTTTACAAAACTAGTTTCCCCGACAGCCGAGTGCTCATCTTAGCTAGCTAGATTGCGGATTAGCTTACAAACACATTTAATTTAGCAAAAATAATGCGGTGGGGCCTCAGGTCCTCCTGTCCGGTAGTCCAATTTACCGAAGAACACCTCAGGCTGTCACTTTGAAATAGTCGGTAATGTAAACGCTGGACCTCTCGGCATCTGCCATTCCCGAACAGACACGTGCGAGTTTGTCCGTGACCGCAGCCGCGTCGTCAGTGTTGCTTCCAGAGCAGAGTGAAGCTGACCCCCCACCCACTAGAAACGTAAAGGCAAATAGGCGGAGCGGTTAGTGCTACGTTTGTGCAGGTAAAATTAGCGTTTGTGCTGCTACGGTTTTTGAGATATTAAACTTTATTTTAAAGGTCATTCAAAGGTCACCATCCCCCCAGACTGCTCCAAAACAAACCAAAATGGTCTACTGTTTAGTGCTACGTTTGTGCAGATTTGTGCAGGTAAAATTAGCGTTTCTGCTGCTACAGTATCTGAGATATAATGATTTTAATTATTACGGCCTACGCTGTATAACACCAGTGTCTGTGGCAGTGAGTTTCAGCAGCTGTGGAGTTTTGCACTTTTTCTAGGCTTGCTGCATAATAACTTTTATTAGTTTACACTTTAGTAACACAATTTATTTAGCGGAAAGGTTGATATTTCTTTTGTTACTAGTGCAGAAACGTACACAAGGTAGGCTAAAGTTTTTATTTTTTCTGTGGCAAAACTGAGTTTCATGTGAAGTGATTCACGTATCCCTAAATTATTATTATTTTTTACATACCCAGTTGGCCTCTGTGATTTTGTTTTGAATTATATATGTTCATTATTATTAATGTAGCTGTCTCAGAAAAAATGAAGTGTTTGTTTTGATAGGTTGTTACCTACGTGTAGAAAACTGAATATTCCACAGCACCCAGGCGAGGGATCTTCAACCTGCGGCTCTAAAGCAACATGTGGCTCTCCGGCCCCTCCACTGTGGCTCTTATAAGACCAAGTAAGTCATTTTTTTATTATAAAGACAACAAGAAAGGGTTCTGTTAACAGTTTGTTTTTTAAATGAAATATCTGCATTGACTATTCACTGAATGTACAAGGCTTTTAAAAGTGATTTAATGTTTCTTAGGTTCAAATCTGTTTACTGTAATTTTCAAGTTGGTTGCCCATCTTTCCTAATTTTCAATTATTATGGAAAGGACTCACATAGCTGGCTTCATTTTAACAAATACTTTTTTCCGTTATAAAGCTTTGATGATTCATTGTCTTATCAAATCTAAAAATAAACATTTTTATTTACATTTCCATAGCTTACCAGATACAACAACTCATTTTCTAGATATTTATAGGCTCTTCCTTTTTTTAGGCTCTAGACAGGTTTTGTAGCAGCAGGGGGAAAAGGGGCCCTTTGAAATGAAAAGGATGCTGACCCCTGACTTAAGCCACCAGGTAAACACAAAACAAATACAGGAAAATTATTGACAGAAAAATGGAACGGGTACTTTCAAGGCTACGGGTGAAGGTGACTGGGTGTGTAAAAGCAAATATGCATCAGACTGACAAAGAAAAGAGCGTTAAAAGATTTTTAATTTAGAACTTTAACTTTATGTGCAAAACTGAACTTACTGATAACACACACTAGCCATTTGAACACATGTAACTGTAATGAACCAAATAAAACAGAAAAATGCAGGCAGCACTCATTATACTGTGTATAACACGGCATGGGGTTGTATTTTTTTCTTTTCAGATGCTCCTGTCACTCCATTTCCCAGGTCATCATAGCACTCCCACACACATGGAGCTCTCCTGCAGTATGCAGTGTAATGACCCAAACCATCAGTGGTCATCTTTCCATGGAAAGCAATTAATGCCCTCAAAGTGAACGACTTTCCTTGGAGAACCAGGTTGGAGGGAAATTCATTCAGTGGAAATTCTGTTTGGTTTGCAAGGTCAGTATCAATCCACACGATATCTCCAATGTTGTAGCTGTGAGTAACTGTCCCTGCACAGAGCTCATTTCCTGTGGTGCTGTCTTCTGTTTTGAATTCTGATGGACACAGAGATGGATTGGAGAGTGGCCTGAGGCAGGTAGACTCAGCTAGGCCAAGTCCTGCTTCCACAGCCGTGCCAAGATGAGCCATACCAGACTCTTTGAGGACAGAGATGGCAGGAGAAACAAATGGCACTTCCCTTGTCATCCCTTTGCTGAGGTAGCAGTGCTGTGAAGAGCAGTGTTTGGTAAAATAAACACTTGAGATGTTCCTCATTGTCTTAGCAATTACAGCAGAGATATTGCACTGAGCATCGATTTGGATCGCAGCAGACCTCAACGAGACAGCTTCAAACATTACACTAAGCAGCTCTGCTCTCCTCCTGTAGGTTTGTTGGGTCACACCATCTGTGGCAATGGCTTTCACCAGCTGCAGGACTGGGTTTTCACTGTCTTTCAGAACAGCATTTTGAAATGTGGAGCTGTCACAGAAGGCACAACATAAGCACTGAAAAAATGCATCAAATGCACAGGTATTGAGCACAGAGATTGTCGATTCCCCTAATCTAATAGGCTGATGGAGGTTTCCATTTTTTAATAATCCCACTTTCACTCTTTTGGCCCCAAAAGTTTCATCTGCATGGAGCCATTCGGTACATGAAGAGAGGTAGGAAGTCATCTTTCTTTTTTTGGGTGGAACAGCTAGGCCCCTCCAGTTCTCAACTGCATCCCCATCAGCCGGAAGAATGTTTGTGGCAGCATCAGATCCCACAAACGGGTGAGCATCCATTTTTATTTTGTCTTCTGCATTGTGAGTCGTCATGGATCCAGAATTGGCATCTGTGACTTTCAGTGATCCCACTGTTGGCTCATCTTTGACCTTTTCTTTTGCAGAACAAATCCGCATATTTCCCTCGATGAATGAAAGATGACGAGCAATGAAGCAATTGACTCGAAGAGGCAAGTTGTCATGTTTGAAAAGGCCATGTTTTATGTTTTTGAACTCAGCTTCAACAGTGGCTGAACTTGCTGTGATGCTGGCGCTTTGGAAGAGAGGGACCATTATTCCTGTCCAGAGTGGCAAGTAACTTGCCAGTCTTATTATATGAGGAATAATCTCAGGGAGAAAGTGAATATTATCTCTATCCCCGTTTGCTGCAGCAGGTGACCGGCTCTCCTCACATATTTCTGTTACCCACTGTCGTAGGTCAGTCTGGATCTCATCCACTGAATCCACTCTCTCACTTTCCTCCGTCTGTTCATCTGGAATGATGATGGAGTCTTGAGCAATTTGGGCTTTCAAGTATTTCTTACACCTTTCTGAAGGAAGAGGGGCTCCAGAACTGTCATCACCTTCTGCCTCACTGAGGGCCACAACAGTGATAGCATGTAGGAGCTGTTTTGCATGGTCCAAACATTGAGACTGAAGAAGTTTTGCTAATGACCTGACAAAGAAATCTTTAACACGATGTGTTTTCTTCTTCAGGCAGTCCCACTGGCATATCATCTTGATGCAGTGCGCAACATCAACCCTAATATAACAAGGGGGAGTTTGGCAGACTGGGTTCCAAGAAGGGCATGAAAGCATTCATTAAGGTAGGACTTCAGATCAGGATGAGGAGTGAAAGCCTTGACCAGAGCTCCCAGAATTGCCAGAGAAAAGTCACTCACAGCTTCCTTTGGCACAGGTGCACCTGCACGAATCCATTCTGTCAACCAGTTTGCGATGGCATTAACATCATGTTTCTCTGACAGCATTTGCACCACTGGGACACTGGGGCAATTGTTTTCTTTCAGAATACCTTGATAAAGGAATATATGGCCAGATTTGCCATTTGGTCTCAGCAGTTTTTTCACAACTGAACCAGTTGCATCAAAACACACAGTTGGGGGAGATTTTTTTGACAATGTCTTATAAACATGCATCTGTGTTTGACTCCAGTAGTGACAGAAAAACTTGTCCAGTCCAATATCTCGGATGCTACCACTGTGAGGAACACTATATTTTAACAATTGCAGAGATGCAATGGGGTCCTTATCTCCTAATTACAAGTCTTTTCTCTCTTGTTTGACTTTTCGCAGAGTGGCCAAATTTGTAAGGTGGCTTGGCTCAGGATCTCCAACATCCATCAGATCTGCTGCCCTCGCTGACCTCCATACAGCTGGTTCCATTCTGCCCTCACACAGCTCTTTAGCGATCTGTTCACGCAGGTTTCCAGACATGAACCGCTTGGAGTGGCCAGTGTGCAGGGAGAAATCTGTATTTCTCATGAAACACTGGAGCACCATTGGACTATTAATTGCTGGCTGTCTGTCACATGACATTTCTAACTGGCCATGACACTCCTTACAGTCGCCTCTGATGTCCAGATAATTATTGGTGACAGTTGAATGGACCTTTGCTCTACGGAACACAAGTGTACATGTATTTTTGATCTTCTTCCATATAAGATCGTTGATGATATGAGTCCAAGTGCCAGGTTTCAAAATTGTGTATTCCCTTTTTTGGGTAGGAGAAAACTTGTCATTGTATTCAACCTTTTCAGGAATAAATTTAACCCAGTCCTCAAAAGGGACTTCTAGTTCAAAAGCTTGACAGTTTTCTTGTCCAGGAGAAATGCAATGTGAATCTAACTCTCCTTCACTATTACTTTCCTGATCACTGATTTCCAAAGCTGACCAGATGTTGTGTCTATTTAGCTTCACAAAAGTGTACAGGGCCTTTGCTGACATCTTGTCTTCTAGCTGCTGACTCAGCTCTTTCCAGGCTGATGCAGCTGGAGTGGCTATTTTGCCATTTTGGACTATGGCCTCTTTTGAATTACAAAGAACTGCAAAAATGGAAACCTTGTCTACAGATGGCTTTCGAGACATCTAAAAAAAAAAACAACACACTGATTATGATGGAGCAAAATGTGATTTCTGAACTATATATACAGCCAGGAGCAACCCCTCCCCCAAGTTCTCCACCAATCTACACTTTCATATTTTGTGGAATTATTGTTTTTAAGATGGAGCTATTGAATTTGTGAGTTTATTAAATTGAGTCTGAGTATTTAACCCATGTACTGTACAGCACTTTAGTCCAGTGTGCTACATGTTTTAAAGTGCTTTAGAAACTTTTTTCTTGGACATTTTTGAAAATGTTTAACATTGAAAAAAAATCCTTTTGATCCAGACAGTTAGCTATATCATGTATTAACTCAGTAACTAAAACCTCAGTATTTTAAATGTAAGCTTACCTTGTTCAGAAATCAGATGAACGCTGTTCTAAGAATCCTTCAGACACAGTAATGCCAAATAATAGTTTTTTCTGCCAGAAAATGTGTATTTGATGCAAAAGACTGCTAGCTTGTTCGTTTCTCAAAAAGTGTTCATGGGAGTGTAAAATGTTCAAATGTAGTTTTCAATAAAGTTTTTTTAATCCACTCTAAAAAAAAAAAAAATACTCAAGCATTTGCATCGTGGTTTTATGAACAAAAAGTGAGTAAAGAAATTGAAGTAAAAAAAAAATACACTCATTACAAATTTAGCTGATTAAATACAACAAGAGGGTTTTTTTAACAGAACTTTATTGAACAAGTGAACACACAAAGTGAAAGGTCATTTGAAAAAGACATTTTTCAGCAGTAAACCATAGCAGGATATCTCAAATCATAGCAGCACAAACGCTAATTTTACCTGCACAAATCACCACAAACGTAGCACTAAACAGTAGACCATTTTGGCCCGTTTTGGAGCAGTCTGGGGGGATGGTGACCTTTGAATGACCTATAAAATAATGTTTAATATCTCAAAAACCGTAGCAGCACAAACGCTAATTTTACCTGCACAAATCTGCACAAACGTAGCACTAACCGCTCCGCCTATTTGCCTTTACGTTTCTAGTGGGTGGGGGGGTCAGCGTCACCCTGCTTTTCTACAGTCATTGGTCAGCATATGCAAGTACATGCGGGTCGCAATACTCAGAGACATGGCCAAGGTAAGAAAGGCTGAAAGACGACCACCACTGAACAAGACACACAAGCTGAAACGTCAAGACTGGGCCAAGAAATATCTCAAGACTGGTTTTTCTAAGGTTTTATGGACTGATGAAATGAGAGTGAGTCTTGATGGGCCAGATGGATGGGCCCGTGGCTGGATTGGTAAAGGGCAGAGAGCTCCAGTCCCACTCAGACGCCAGCAAGGTGGAGGTGGAGTACTGGTTTGGGCTGGTATCATCAAAGATGAGCTTGTGGGGCCTTTTCGGGTTGAGGATGGAGTCAAGCTCAACTCCCAGTCCTACTGCCAGTTTCTGGAAGACACCTTCTTCAAGCAGTGGTACAGGAAGAAGTCTGCATCCTTCAAGAAAAACATGATTTCCATGCAGGACAATGCTCCATCACACGCGTCCAAGTACTCCACAGCGTGGCTGCAAGAAAGGGTATAAAAGAAGAAAAACTAATGACATGGCCTCCTTGTTCACCTGATCTGAACCCCATTGAGAACCTGTGGTCCATCATCAAATGTGAGATTTACAAGGAGGGAAAACAGTACACCTCTCTGAACAGTGTCTGGGAGGCTGTGGTTGCTGCTGCACGCAATGTTGATGGTGAACAGATCAAAACACTGACAGAATCCATGGATGGCAGGCTTTTGAGTGTCCTTGCAAAGAAAGGTGGCTATATTGGTCGCTGATTTGTTTTTGTTTTGTTTTTGAATGTCAGAGATGTAAATTTGTGAATGTGGAGATGTTATATTGGTTTCACTGGTAAAAAATAAATAATTGAAATGGGTATATATTTGTTTTTTGTTAAATTGCCTAATAATTATGCACAGTAATAGTCACCTGCACACACAGATATCCCCCTAAAATAGCTCAAACTAAAAACAAACTAAAAACTACTTCCAAAAACATTCAGCTTTGATATTAATGAGTTTTTTGGGTTCATTGAGAACATGGTTGTTGTTCAATAATAAAATTATTCCTCAAAAATACAACTTGCCTAATAATTCTGCACTCAGTAATCCTCAGAATCACCTCAGATCCAGCTCATACAAAAACTAATTTCTGCCTCTTTTTTTTTTTACAGCTCAGATTGATAACGAAGCAGAGACATTTAAGAGAATCAGGACTTCGTTTATCTTTGGTCACGTGATATTCAGAAGAACAATAAGGACCGCAACACGGGCTTCATTTGGATATGCCCCCTTTACTTAATACTGGGACATATCACTGACAGACGTTTCTCCCATGAATAAACCAGTGTAATTTAAACAGTACTCTCCACTGAGGTGATCATTCTGCTAGATCATGATAGTATTTTTGAAGACCTGGAATATAAATGAGTTTGCCTCTAAAGGACATTGAATCAGCTTCTGTTGCTTAAATGTGCTTTAAGTAAAATAGATGCTTCAGTTAACACAAAAATGTCATTTTATAGTGCATGCTTGAGAGACATTTTTATGAAATAATAATAACATGATAGCATTGATTCACTGTTACTACTATTATCAAGAGTTGGTGTAACTGTCCCTGAGACAGTTAAAATAAAGTTGGTTATTGCATGTTTCTGTGATAGATTCATGCTCAATTTAGTTCTTTTATTTACAAGATAAGATGATAAAAGTGTAACATTAATTAAAAAACATGTCTAAAATATGTGATTACAAAATATGGGTTTGTTAAATATGTAAAGTGCTGTAAAGTTTGTATGAGGTAAAGTTTGTAATTGTCACATGACCAGAGTTTGGTTGAGAGCACAATCACGGCATTGTGGAGCTAGCATGGATACGTGGCTACAGATGCATCTACAGCCTCAGCGTTAATGTTATTCTGCATGTGGTCCAAGAGGCGCACACGGTATGGTTCCATGTATATTGTTTGTATAATGTTGCATACGTGTTCTACAGTGGTAATGAGAGGACATTTTTGTGATATCCATTATTGTGCATTTTCTCTGTTCTGCTTGCACAAGACTGTTTATGGACACTGATATGAGAGACTGAAAAGCTCAAAACATTTATGTTGTAAACTTTGTGTTTCTTCAGTTTTCACGGTGTCTGAAGACAATAAGAGTGAGAGAGAGAGAGAAATAAATTTCCGAAGACATCAGTATGATGCGTGGCCATTCTTTGTTGGACCCCTGTAGTTACAGTGAAAACATACCGCCAACGTGGCTGGAAGTTCGACGTTAGAAGCAATGCATGTTCCAGAATAAGAAAAGAAGAAACGTTCTTGACAGCGCAGTGTGTGTGGTTCGAGAACACAGCGGAAAAGAGGCTTGCAAACTTAAAAAGAGGAAACACCATTATTGGCGCTTTGGACGGCAACGACCACGACTTCACCAATAGAGGGCGACATTGACCATCATAAACTACAGCTCTGCAAATCTCTGCCGCTGCACACAGCAAGAACTGTAAAATCCCTGGCGGTCTTCAAGGAAAAGATAACGGCTCTTCAGTCAGCGCCAGGTTGGGCTGTGATATATCCACAACTTCATGGAGAGGTTTGGAGTTTGGAGAGGTCTATTAAAATAATAATTTATTTTGTTTAAGAAAGGTACTGAGTTAAAGGTAACCAACCTGTCATTATAGCCAAAGTGTTCCCTTTTATTTTACAAGTGGTGTTGTTTAAGTATTAGTATTTAGTATTTATTTATTTATTGTCATTGTCAAGAACAATGAAATTGCGTTTGGGGCTTCCATACAACCCCAAAAAAAGAAGAAAATAATAAATACCCCTTAAAACCCAAGTGTACATATTTAACCCAGTGTGACTCCAATGCAATAAGACAATCCTTAGCAATAATGTTCGTAGAAATTCAGACAAAGACCTGAGAAACATGACAAAATACAACAATGCAACCCATTCAATATTATTGTACTGTGAGATATGATATCAGATATGATAGTTATCTATTTAAGAAAGAGGGGGGGGGGGGGGGGGGGGGCAGGAGGGGGAAGAGAATAAAGATATGATGCACCAATGCAGACCAGTTCATTGCTATTAAGAAGTTGGATATGGTTATTGTCCGTGAGAGGGGGGCAGAGAGTTCAGGAGCCTCACAGCCTGTGGATACAGGCTGTTGGCCAGTCTGGATGTTCTGGCCTGTATAGACCTGTACCTTCTCCCTGAGGGCAGCAGATGGAAAAGGTGGCGCGCAGGGTGATGTTGGTCCCGCAGGATACTGTGCACCCTCCTCAGACAGCGAGTGGGGAAGATATTACTGATCTCTGGCAGACTTGTTCCAATAATTCTGCCAGCTTCTTTCACCACCCGCTGGAGTGCTTGCTGATCGGCCTTGGTGCAGCTGGGGAACCACACTAGAAATCCATACGTCAGAACGCTGCTGATGGCACAGTTGTAGAAGTTCAACATCAGAGATCTGGGAATGTGTGCGCTCCGCAGTCTCCTCAGGTAGTAGAGGCGCTGTTGGGCCTTCCGTACAACTGAGGTGATATGGTTGCCCCAGGACAGGTCCTCGGTCACAGTTACCCCCAAGAATTTAAAACTGCTCACCCTCTCCACCGCCTCACTGCCAATGAAGAGAGGCAGATGGTTGTTATGACCCCTCTTCCGGAAATCTACAATGATCTACTTGGTCTTTTTGGTGTTTAAGACCAAGTTATTGTCGTGGCACCATGACTCTAGTTGTTGCACCTCTGTCCTATAGTTTGTCTCATCATTGTTGGATATAAGTCCGAGCACTGTAGTGTCATCTGCAAACTTAACAATGAGATTGGACGCGCAGGAGGAAATACAGTCATGGGTGAAGAGAGTGTATAGCAGAGGGCTCAGAACACACCCCTGAGGGGCACCGGTGTTGACCACAAGGGTGGAGGAGGTGTTCTTACTCACTCTGACACTCTGTCTACGGTTAGTGAGGAAGTCCACAATCCAGTTGCACAGAGAGGAGTTAAGTCCCAGTTGGTGGAGTTTGGGACGGAGTTTGTATGGCCGGATGGTATTAAAAGCCGAGCTGTAGTCTACAAAGAGGAGCCGTGCATAGGTGTTCCTGTGTTCCAAGTGCTTCAGTAATGTGTGCAGCACTGTGGCGATCGCATCCTCGGTTGACCGGTTCTCCCTGTATGCAAACTGGTGCGAGTCCAGGGATGGTGGAAAAGCAGCTCTGATGTGTTTAATGACCAGTCTCTCCAGGCATTTGGCGGGAATGGGGGTGAGTGCCACAGGTCTGAAATCGTTCAGACATGTGACATTTGACTGTTTTGGGATGAGAACGATGGTTGCTGCTTTGAAACAGGATGGTACCAGTGAACAGGACAACGAGGTGTTATATATAGAGGTGAAGACGTCCGCCAGGTCCGCAGCACAGTCTTTTAGCACCCGGCCCAGCACTCCATCCGGCCCGGCCGCCTTCCTGGTGTTAATGCTCCAGAACACACGCCTCAGCTCATGAGTGCTCAGGACCGGAGCAGGGTCGGTTGAGGGGAGAGGGGACAGGACAGGGTCGGTGTTCTCCCTGTCAAAACGGGCATAAAAGAGATTTAGATCCTCAGCCAGAGTAGAACTGTCGGCTGAGGGTGATGGTGTTCTTCTTTTGTAGTCCGTGATAGCCCTGATGCCCTCCCAGACCTGCCTTGGGTTTGTGTTGTTCTCAAACCTGGCCTCGATACGCCTCCTGTGCTGCTGCTTGGCAGTCTTGATGCCTCTTCTCAGGTTGGCCCTGGCAGCACTGTATGCCTCCTGGTCCCCGGATTTGAAAGCGTTGTTCCTTGTTCGAATAAGTTGTTGAACTCCGTGTGTCATCCAGGGTGGATTATTAGGGAACACACGGAATCGTTTCCAAGTTGTTACATTGTCCACACAGAAACAGATGTAGTCCAAGACAGTGGAGGTGTAACTGTCCAATGCGACACGATTGTCAGTGTCCTGCACCTTGAATACATCCCAGTCTGTGCAGTGGAAACAGTCCTGAAGCATCGGAATAGCGTCCTGCGGCCATGTTCTCACGGTTTTGGTTGTAATCCCAGTGCTCTTGATCTTTTGTGTGTATATTGGGTGTAGCAGAAGGGAGAGATGGTCTTTAAAATGTTCTAATAATGTTTAAGAGTTCAACTTAAAAGAAGAATAACAAGGGGTGTAGTTAAGCAAATTGTTGCAAGAATCAGATTGTACTGAGAATTGTATATTTGCCAGGATCGCATGTACATATAGCAACAACTTGTTTATGCAGCAGGTTTGCTGAAACATGTACAATGTCAGTAAACACAGAAAAATCACATATTGAAGAATGCAGAGAACAAATTGATTCCCTTAAGGAAGAGCTAAGTAGATTGAATGAACAATTGAAATTACACACTGATGATGTCGAAAGAGAGAAATTGGAGTTACTCATAGGTGATATTCATGCTAAAATAGAAATCAAGCAGATAATGTTGAAGAAGCCTGCCTCTAATACTTCAAGACTAGAGCCCAGGAAATCCTCAAGGGAGCGAAAGTTAACGCCCAAAATGCTAGAACTTAAGCAACAAGAGTTTTCTCAGAAGGAGAGTAAATTTATCAAACTATATGAAAGCTGGAAAGAACAAGTTAAAGCTACACGTTCCAAACTTAAAGATGAGTGCTCTGACCAGGAATTAGCTGACATGATGGATACTGTCGAAGGGCTAGAGTCACAAGTGAAAAATACATACGAAGATATGAGATCGCAGTCAGCCCCTTCTACTGAGACTAGAAGAAAAATGGATTCCTGCACAGCAGTAACAGCGGACTTGATGAGAATACTTAAAGTACGTATGAGTGAAGTGGGGCAAGAAGAGTTTGATGCTAAGGCAGAAAATGCGAGACTTCACATGGTGCTAGACAGAGAATATGCTCGGTCAATATTTGGGACTACAATCTCCCGACCTTCTGTACGTAGCTGCCGCTCAAGCTGTTTATCGGAGCAGCAAAGCATCAATGTAAAAAAGGCAGAGTGTGCTGCACAGCTTGCCGCGAAGCAGGCCGAGATAGAGATGGAGGAGGCTATTGCTACACAAAGGCAAGAGCTTAAAAGACTAGAAAATCAGCGAGATCTTCAGGTAATAACTGCAAAGCTAAAGGCTTATTCTCAAGCAGATTCAAGTGAAGCCTGTGGAGAAGACAAAAGCGCACACAGTGCGGCAGTCAGTTGTCCTCCATTAGCTCCTGAAGAAATCATACCAGAGCAAACCTACAAGAATAATAACAATGAACAACCAAACAATAATAACAATGAGTCATTGTTAATGCAAGCCTTGCATGACACAATGGTCCTCACCAGACTTCCTGCACCTGAGCCCCCAGTCTTCTCAGGGGACCCACTTAAGTTCTTAGAGTGGAGCACTAGTTTCAAAGCTTTGATAGAGCGGCGATGCACAAATCCAGCTGACAGGTTGTTCTACCTACGCAAATACATCAGTGGAGAAGCACGGTCTGTATTGGAGGGAAGCTTTTACAGAAAGGATGACGAAGCATATGACCAAGCTTGGGAAGCTTTGAATGCTCGGTATGGCCACCCCTTTATAATTCAGCGTGCATTTAGGGAAAAACTGAACAACTGGCCAAAGATTGGTTCAAGAGAGTCGCTTAAACTGAGACAATTCAGTGATTTTCTGACAGCCTGCAGCAATGCTATGCCATACATCAAAGAACTGCAGGTGTTAAATGACTGTGAAGAGAATCAAAAATTGCTCCAAAAACTTCCTGACTGGGTGACTTCTCGTTGGAATCGTCGCGTCACAGTGCAGTTACAGCAAAAAGAAGAATATCCAAGCTTCAAACAATTTGCTGATTTTGTTGCACAAGAAGCGGAAGTTGCATGCAATCCTGTAACATCATTTCATGCCTTGAAACACACTGAAGAAAGGTCAGCTAGAGACATAAAGCGTCCAAAAGCTAATGCATACATCACAAATGTGAAAGCATCAGAGAGAACAACCACAGGATACAGCGGAGTGGAGAACAATTCAAATGAGCCTGATATAGAAAGAAAAGCAAATGCTTTGCTATCAAACTCAGTCACATGTATTTGCTGTGGAGAAAGCCATTCTATTCACAAATGCCAGATCTTTGCTAAAATGTCCGTGGAGAACAAAAGAAAGTTCATACTTGACAATAACCTGTGCTTTGGTTGTCTCAGAAGAGGACACAATTCAAAAGACTGTAAGCGCAAGGCGACTTGTGGGGTTTGTAAAAAACATCATCCAACAGCTCTTCACGAAGACCGTCCAAAGACTCCAGTGAACACATCATCACATAGAATGCAGGCAGAAGAAAACATATCTGCACTTTCTTGTTGCATGGACAGAGGAGATGGTGGGAGCACATCCATGATCGTGCCTGTGTGGGTTTCTTCAACCACCACTCCAGAGAGAGAGACCTTAGTGTATGCTCTATTAGATACACAGAGTAGCAACACTTTTGTAGATCAAGGGGTATGTGAGGAGATGGGGATGAGTTTAGAGCCAGTGAAGTTAAAGCTAACCACTATGATGGGAAGAGATTCCATTGTTCAGAGCGAAAGAGTTAGTGGGCTCAGAGTTAGAGGGTTTTCCTCCAAAAGCTTTATCAACTTGCCACTTGCCTATACCAGAGACTTCATCCCACCTGAACGTTCACACATTCCCACCTCTGAAACTGCCAAAAGATGGGAACATCTAATCAAAATAGCACAGGAGATGCCTGAGTTAATGGATTGCAAGGTCGGGCTGTTAATAGGCTACGACTGTCCTAGAGCACTGGCACCACGGCAAGTAATCGCGGGAGGTGACGAAGAGCCATATGCAATCAAGACAGACCTGGGCTGGAGCATTGTTGGCAGTTCACAAAAAATGGCAACATCAGCAGAAGTGACAGGCCTGTGCCATCGCTTATCTGTTAAGGAACTTCCACCCTTGACACCAGCCACCATCATCAGAGTGCTTGAGTCAGACTTCAAAGACACAGCTCCTGGAGAAAAGAGCATATCACAAGATGACATACAGTTCACGCAACTGCTAAATGAGAAAATACACCAGAATGCTGATGGGCACCTAGAGATGCCACTTCCCTTTAAGGCACGCCCTGAGCTGCCAGAAAATAAGCGTTGAGAAAAATCCCAAATTTAAGGACGATTATGTAAGGTTCATGGACAATGTCTTCAAGGGAGGTGACGCTGAAAGAGCTGAAGATGATCCCAGAGAAGGAAATATGTGGTATATTCCACATCAAGGCGTCTATCACCCGAGAAAACCGGAAAAAATCAGGGTTGTGTTTGACTGCTCTGCAAAGTACAGTGGCACAGCTCTGAATGATCACCTCTTGACCGGACCTGATCTCATTAACAGTTTGACTGGAGTACTCTGCCGATTTCGCCAACACCCAATTGCAATCATCTGTGATGTAGAGAAGATGTTTCACAGATTTCATGTAAACAGAGAGGACAGAAATTACTTGCGATTCCTGTGGTGGGAAAATGGTGAAACAAACACAGAGCCAAAAGAATATCGCATGAAAGTCCATCTTTTCGGGGCCGCATCCTCACCAGGCTGCGCAAATTATGCAGTGAAGTATCTTGCGAGCCAAAATGAAAGGGAACATCCCACAGCAGCCAACTTCATCAGAAGTAGTTTCTATGTTGATGATGGGCTAATCAGTGTAAAAACTGTGAATGCAGCCATTGAACTAGTGAGAGATGTGCGGAAGGTGTGTGCAAAGGCAAGACTAAGGCTCCACAAGTTCATATCCAACAACAGAGAAGTCCTGGAGTCAATTCCACATAGTGAACGAGCTAGTGGAGCCCAGGATGTGGACATCAGCCATCATGAACTCCCAGTTCAGACTGTGTTGGGAGTAAGGTGGAGTGTAAGCAGTGACACCTTCTCCTTTAAAGTTGCCCTGGAGGAGAAACCAGTAACACGACGGGGAATTCTGTCCATTATAGCCTCTGTGTTTGACCCATTAGGCTTCTTGGCTCCTTTCCTTCTAATAGGAAAGAAAATTCTACAGGAAATGTGTCTAAAGAGCATTGGATGGGATGAGCCACTGCCTGGTGAATTGAAGCCACAATGGTGGGAGAGTTGGGTCACTGATCTGAAGAACCTGCAGAGACTCCAAATCCCAAGATGTACCTGAAAGCCTTGGGAAAGTCCAGAGAATAGAACTCCACCACTTTTCAGATGCGAGCAATCGTGGGTATGGTCAGTGCTCATATGTTCGGGTGATGAGTGAAGACCAAGTGCATTGCTCCTTAGTCATGGGCAAAGCAAGAGTTGCACCCACAAAAGTTGTAACCATACCAAGGCTGGAATTAACAGCAGCAGTGGTGTCCTCAGCAGTCAGCAGAATGCTAAAAGAGGAACTGGAGCTCAAATTGACCAAGAGTATTTCTGGACTGATTCACAGGTGGTTTTGGGCTACATTAACAACGAAGCTCGCAGATTTCACGTTTTTGTTGCTAATAGAGTGCAAAGAATCAGAGAAGCAACTGATCCTGCACAGTGGCACTATGTTGACACCAATCAAAATCCAGCGGATCACGCTTCCAGAGGCCTCACAGTAGCGGAATTCATCAGTTCAAATTGGCTCATTGGACCTCATTTCCTGTGGGAAAGAGAGCTTGTCACACCAGACTCAACTCCAGACCTTCTGGTAGGTGATCCAGAGGTCAAAACGACACAAATACTACAAACAAAGGTAGTAGAGGACAGGAACTTCTTGGAGAGACTCAAAAAGTTCTCAAAATGGCATACAGCAGTAAATGTAGTTGCTAGGATTCAGCAACTAGCCAAAACGAGCCAGAATACAACTAAGAAATAGAAAACTATCGAAAGAGGGTGAAAGGCTCAATAAACCATCCACTCTTGAACGCCCTATACATAAATTAGTGGTCCTAATAGAAAGTAACTAGAATGTTCCAGTGGAGCTTCTGTAAATGTGTATGGGATGGTTAAAGTATTAGGATTGACTTGCAAGTTTGTCACAATTAAGTACTGTTTGGTTCTGTAAATTCCTAGATTTATTCAAATTATTTACAGATTTCATAAATCATAGTAATTTGGTGGGAGTGTAACTGTCCCTGAGACAGTTAAAATAAAGTTGGTTATTGCATGTTTCTGTGATAGATTCATGCTCAATTTAGTTCTTTTATTTACAAGATAAGATGATAAAAGTGTAACATTAATTAAAAAACATGTCTAAAATATGTGATTACAAAATATGGGTTTGTTAAATATGTAAAGTGCTGTAAAGTTTGTATGAGGTAAAGTTTGTAATTGTCACATGACCAGAGTTTGGTTGAGAGCACAATCACGGCATTGTGGAGCTAGCATGGATACGTGGCTACAGATGCATCTACAGCCTCAGCGTTAATGTTATTCTGCATGTGGTCCAAGAGGCGCACACGGTATGGTTCCATGTATATTGTTTGTATAATGTTGCATACGTGTTCTACAGTGGTAATGAGAGGACATTTTTGTGATATCCATTATTGTGCATTTTCTCTGTTCTGCTTGCACAAGACTGTTTATGGACACTGATATGAGAGACTGAAAAGCTCAAAACATTTATGTTGTAAACTTTGTGTTTCTTCAGTTTTCACGGTGTCTGAAGACAATAAGAGTGAGAGAGAGAGAGAAATAAATTTCCGAAGACATCAGTATGATGCGTGGCCATTCTTTGTTGGACCCCTGTAGTTACAGTTGGATTGATCTGTCTTCTTCCAATCAAACCTCTTAATGCAACTAGCGTCTCCTCTACGTTCCCTGTGTACTTGTGCACCTTGTGGAAAAGAGTTTCGTTGGAAGAAGTGGCTGATAAAGACGTATGAACAACAGCAAAAATGTTCAGAGGCTCAGAGAAATATAAACTAGACATAGATGCAACAAACTGTATCAAAAAACCGACATATTAGCTGTTGGGCCTTATGTTGACAGTGCAGTAGCAGTAGTACCAGTAACAACCAGTAACCAGACCTTGCAGTCGCAGGATGGGTTCTGCTGCTACCACTAGCAGGGGGTATGTGGAGGTGGTCTGATTTGATGGTAAGGATGAAGAGCATGATCACGTAGTATTTCCTGTTCTCCAGATGTCTCAGTGCTCAGTGAAGGATAATGGTGATGGCACCCTCACTGGACCGATTTGCTGTATAAGCAAACTGGTAGGGGTCGAGACAGGGAGGTCGGCAGTCTCTGCTGAGACACTATCCGTTCGATACACTTCATGACTACAGATATGAGGGCTATAGATCCGAAGTCATTAAGGCTTTCTATTCCAGCCTTTTTGGCAATAGGAATGATGGTGGAGGCCTTCAGACAGATGGCAATGGTGGCATGAGTCAGCCTGGTGAGGATTTGAGCACAGTCTCTGGGATGGGTCTCTGACCAAGCAAAGAAGGTCTTGATATTCTCTGCTAGACAGAGGTTGGGGGACTCTGGCCTTTGCAGGTGGTGAGGGCCTGGATGCCTCTCCACAAGCCCTCTCTCCACCTCCTGTAGGCCTCCTTGGCCTGCTCCTCCTCAGGCTAGCTCTGGCAGTGCTGTACAGAGAACTGTCCCTCGGTCTGAAGGCTGAGTTATGTATTCTGAACCTGTTCTTCACTTGTCATCCAAGGTTTTCGGTTAGAAAAACTCTGATGGTTTTTGTCACTGTCACATTCTATACAAAGCACTTAATGTAGAAAAGGACAGAGTGAGTGAAGGTCTCCAGGTCCTGCTGTTGAAAGATGGAGCAGTCTGACAGATCAAAACAGTCCAGTAGCTGGAGGAGAGCATCATCTATGTTTTAATGGCCCAGGTGCTTGGAAGGTTTTTTTTCCTGAGGCAGATGTAGGGAGGGATGAGTAGCAGGGAGAGGTGGGGGAGGGGTGTTGTTCTGTAGGGATGCTTGATGTTACTGTGGTCCAGTGTCCTATTCCCCTGGTAGTACATGTGTTGGTGGAATTTGAGGAGTACAGATTTCAAACATGTCTTATTAAAGCCCCCAGCAACAATATGTCCAGCAACAATCTGCAGCTGATTGTTCAGTAAAATATTTTAGTCTTCTATCTCAGTGATAATGGAAGACATGTTTTTAGTCTCACTGCCACCAAGTGGCCAGAATGTAACATGTAATCACTTTTACTCTTAATTTCACAGATCTTATGCATTAATATTAGTGTGTAACATTTGCTAGATAAATTGTTTCTTCCCATTATGTATACATTTTTTCTTCTCTGTTTAAGTAGGACTTAAAGTTTGGCAATCTTATAAGTATAAGTATATATAAGTAAGTATGTCTTTTTAAAAAGATGGGATACCAGCGTCATTAAAAAACCTTCACATCTGTGAGAGTGTCTCTCTACACTGTTAAAAGAAATCAGTGAAAAAAATAAAACAAATCAGTAAGGCATTGTTACCAAAATGAGGAAAAACAAAACAATTATTCATGGGCATTCATCTAATCAGCCCAGAACTTAAACAGAACCTCTGAATGTGAATGCCTGATATTGCTCTTTCACAGATATATAAACCAGATATATTAATGTTAGAGGAGAAAAACTGTTACGTCTAGAAAGGAGACTGTAGAAGTTTCCAAGCCAGTAATGAATGCTCTGGTCCTAAGTGATAAAGTTTCGCGCTGCAGCAAATTGTGTGCACAGTAATTATAGTTCAGAAATCACAGCCCAGCAGGTGGGAGATTGCCTTCCTGGCTTCATCTCGTTCTGTTTCTCAGCCAGCACTGACATACCTCACCAGACAGGCACAAAGGCGAGAAATTAAGAGCAAGGATACGTTGATAGCACTTGCTGATGTTACTGGCCAGGGGGTTACTGACAAAACAGGTTTTTGCTCTTTGTACATATCCCTAGCAAATTGTTGCTATAGATGTAAGAGTTCTTTAAGTTTTCATCAATCTCAATGTGTCACACATGCATGCAGAAACACATGTAGACATACACACATACAGAAGCACACTACCAACTGGCCGCCAGCACTGGGGAGAATGTACTGGAGCAGGGTGGGCAAGTATGGATCAGTTAGCAGGAAAGTTGTCATCAGTGTAATGGTCAGTCGCTGTGACACTCTGTCTCTGGCCCATTGGCTTCTCTGGTCAGATTCAATTTCAGCCAGTATGACTGTGAACTTCTCTCTCATTAGTTGACAGTCATGCCTCACTGCTGCAGACTTTGGGGGTCTGGCCAAATTTTAAGGCCAATTGACTTTTAATATGAATCACGCTGAGATGCCAAGGACTCATCCCATCGCTGGAAATTAACACCCTGGAGCCCACACACACACACACACACACACACACACACACACACACACACACACAAAGTGACTCACAAACAGTTATTAATGGCTTGACAGAGTAGTGTGATTGTTTTCCCTACAACTAGACAAGTATCATGTGGTGCAGAATATCACACTTTTGGTGTAATGTATAGTAAAGGCAGACTTTTCCATTTAAGGCTGTCAGCCCTGTACACAATACAAGTCTAGCCTCTGGCCTCATTCTTCTGCTTATTTAGTTTTGATATCCTTGCCGGCTCATCCTAATCAGCATTTTTAACCCTGCTCTATTTGGTTGCCCGTCATAAGCAATTTTGTATTCTCCACAAGTGCACTACCTTCTATAATCACTTGTGTTGTTGAAAAGTTGGCCTGAAATTCTGATTTTCCACACCAAAAACATGGTCTGCTCTGTTCCTTGTTGTGATCCAATCTTTGTCTTGGTGTTATTTCTACCTTTATTTTTATAGCCTTTAGTTGTTTGTACCTTGTTCTAAGTTTAATCTCCCATGTCTTGTTATTCCTGATTTGTTCCTGCTGTTCCCGCTAACCATCTTTTGTTCCCATTGAGATTATTCCGTACTGCTTTAATAATGTTGAGATTTGGGTTCTGAGCAGGCCAGGTCATAATTAATAAAAAAAAAACCCCACACATAACAGAATGCTATCTGTGTACATTAGGTACTAACTACATTAACCCACCTCCGGCAGAGCTTCAACAGCATTCCAAGGGAGACTGGAGACATTGAGTCCAAATGGACCATGTTTAGCATCTCCATTGCCGAAGCTGCTGCATTGAGCTGCGGCCACAAATTGGTTGGTGCCTGTTGTGGTGGTAACCCCGGAACCAAATGGTGGACACCAGAGGTGAAGGAAGCCTGTGGGACAGGTACCGACAGGCTCGGGCAGTAGCTGAAGCAAAAACTCGGGTGTGGGAGGAGTTCAGAGAGGCCATGGAAAAAGACTTTCGGACTGCCTCGAACAGATTCTGGCAAACCGTCAGGCGTCTCAGGAGGGGAAAGCGGTGCTCTACCTGGGGTAGTCTTAGATGATATTACAGGTTTTGCTGAGACAGCGTTTGTGTGCAACATGGATGCAAGTGAATGGATGCAAGGGAAGTGATCTCTTCCATCATCAACTTCTCTTCCTGGGAGAAGGAAGAGAAGTTTATGCAAGGTAGGCCTGGAGGAAATTAAATACCTTGGTCACATCTTCTCAGCAGATGGTTTGAAACCAGATCAGAGCAAGATAGAGGCAGTAAAAAAATGCCTACACCAAAGTGCAAAAAAGATGTGGAGCGATTTCTGGGTATGGTGACATACCTAGCAAAGTTCATTCCAAACATGTCACAACACACAGAGCCATTACGTGGCCTTACCAGAGATGATGCTGCATGGCAGTGGGAAGGTGAGCATCAGCACGTGTTCAAGAAATTGAAAACAATTCTTACTGAAGCTCCTGTGCTCAGATACTATGATGTACAGCTTCCAGTAACACTATCTGTCGATGCTTCTAAAAGTGGACTCGATGCTGTCTTACTACAGGAGGGCAATACAGTTGCTTATGCATCATGCTCATTAACAGAGACTGAACAGCGTTATGCACAAATAGAAAAAGAAATGTTGGCGATTGTGTTTGGTGCAGAGCGTTTCCATCAGTATGTATATGGAAGAGAAGTGAACGTGGAGTCAGATCACAAACCACTAGAAGTGATAATGAAAAAGCCATTGAGCAGTGCTCCAGCAAGAATACAGAGACTCCTAATGAGACTGCAAAAATATCAGGTACAAGTACAGTACAAGCCAGGAAGTGAAATGTACATCGTAGACACATTATCCAGAGCATATTTGCCAGTGACCAGCTCATCTGATAATGAGATAGAAGACCAGCGTAATTGGCAGTCCACAAATATAATCAAACAGTATATGAGTGACTTTGGTCTTTGCGATGCATGGCGCTCCCTTCACCCCACCAGTAAGGAATATACTTTTTTCTCACATGTCCATCACTCCTACTCTCGTCTGGATTATTTTTTGGTCAGCAGCTCACTGCTGAGCGACATTTCAGACACTGAGATTCACCCTATAGCTGTCAGCGATCATGCTCCTGTATCTTTAACACTAATGCACAAGAATAATACTACACCAAGTAAAAACTGGAGATTTAATATATCATTGCTTAAAGATGAAGACTTTATCAAATATTTTAAAAAAGAGTGGACTTCATATTTGGACTATAATGACACTCCCGAAACATCAGCTTCTGTTCTATGGGAAGCAGGGAAAGCTGTGATGAGAGGTAAAATAATTTCTTTCTCATCACATAAAAAGAAAAAAGAAAACAAAAATATTCAGGAATTAGAAAAAACCATCAAATCACTAGAAGAAGCCTACGCGTGCGACCAAGATCAGGAAACATTGAACAAAATACGCAAAACAAAACTAGAATTAAATGAGATAATTGATAAAAAAAAACAAAATTCTTAGTACAAAGACTACGCCTACAAAATTATGAACATGGTAATAAATCCGGTCAATTTCTAGCAAACCAGCTAAAAATAAATAAAGAAAAAACAACTATATGCGCTGTTCAAGATTCATCTGGGAACACAATATATGATCCGATACAAATAAACAACATTTTCAGGGATTTCTATAAAACTGTCATGGTCCTGGGTCGTTGACCCAGCGTTTTGTGTTTTGTGATTATTTCCCTCTGTTCTAGTTATTCTGTGTCCTCCCCCCTTGTGTCCGGTTCGGGTTCTAGATTTCCTGTTTTACTTTGTAGGTCTGTGTCTCGTTATGCCCATTAGTTCCAGCTGTGTCCCCTCCTGTGTGCCATTTCCTCATTACCTGGTGTGTGTATTTATAGTTGGTGTCTGCCTGTGCTCCTCGTCGGCTCGTCTGCGTTCATCCATGTATCACTGCGTTAATCTACATTCATCTGCGTTCTATGGTGTTCCTGTCTCTGCGTCTCTCTGCCCCGCACCCCTTTTGTATGGTCCCAGGTTTGTCACTTAGTTTCTCCCAGTTTAGGTTTCCGTTTGTAATTACTCATGGTTCATTGCCTGTTTTTGCCACTACCACCCTGTAAATAAACGTCACTCGTATCATCAGTTTGCTGCATTTTGGGCCCTCCTTTTCCTCCACTCCACACGGCTCTCCGCCAGCCGTGACAAAAACGTTGTATTCACCACAAATAAACCCATCTAAAAAAGAAATTGATCAGTTTTTAGACAACATAACTCTTCCAAAATTATTGGACACTCAAGCAATGGCACTGGATTCACCACTGACACCAGGTGAACTCCAGGAAGCCCTGATAAGTATGCCCAATAATAAGGCTCCAGGTCCAGACGGCTTTCCTGTAGAATTCTACAAAGAATTCTGGTCGATTCTAGCACCAGTTTTTTACAGAACGTTGTTAGAAATCAAAGAAAAGTGCAGACTTCCATCAAATATGAATTCTGCAAACATTAATCTCCTGCTAAAACCAGGCAAAGACCCTGTATATCCCTCAAGCTATCGTCCAATATCCCTTGTAAACAGAGATGGGCAGTAACGCGTTACTTGTAACGCGTTACTGTAATCTGATTACTTTTTTCAAGTAACGAGTAAAGTAAGGGATTACTATTGCAAAATCGGTAATTAGATTACCGTTACTTTCCCGTAGGAACGCTGCGTTACTGCGTTACTAAAACCGTGATTTTTTTTGCGAGAATGTCTCATGACAGTGATGTAAGCAAGTGCGACGTTGGTGACAGCAGCTGTGTGCAGATCAACAATGGATAATATATCGAGTGCGGGAGAGAGTATGAGCGTGCAGCGTTTAAAGTGTGGAAGTACTGACCTTACTTTGAGTTTGATTCCATAAAAAGTGACAAAAACATTAGCGTCCATCGTGCGTGGGAAGAAAACTTCTTTTTCCAGCGAAAAAAACCCCTAAACTTCCGAGCAAGCACCGAGTAGCTACGACGTGATGGGAAACTCACAGAGACACTCGCGCGGATTCTTCAACTGACCGCAGCACACCTACACCAGGGTAACCCTCCGCCTACCCTGCTCCTGCTTTACAGGTGAAAATAGAGCAAAAGGACCGCTGAGTCTTTGACTTTATTTATTTTCTGCTGTGTTTTACTTGCATCTGTTTGAAAGAGTGAGTGAAAACACAAAAAATATTTAATTTTATGTGCTGGAATGTGTAGAAAATAGGTTTAAATGTTAAACTAATTTATTCAAGTCAGAGAATGTTGCATATAATTAAATGTTTTGCTTGATGCATAAAGTTAAAAGATTAAAACTGATAAAACAAGTTAAAAAAAGAGACTTTTCCATTTGATTACATTTTGTATGATGGATTATGTAGAAAAAGTAGAATTGGGCTGAAAGATCTATCACTTTATCACCTCTTCAGGTTGTAAATCGTGTTTTTAAAAAGTAACTAAGTAACTAAGT
Organism: Maylandia zebra; assembly: GCF_041146795.1. NCBI lineage: Eukaryota > Metazoa > Chordata > Actinopteri > Cichliformes > Cichlidae > Maylandia > Maylandia zebra. Next base: position 33,887,317 of record NC_135179.1, on the reverse strand, counting down.
AACTAAGTAATTAATTACTTTTGAAAATAAGTAATCAGTAAAGTAACGGGATTACTTTTTGGGGGGAGTAATCAGTAATTAGTTACTGATTACTTTTTTCAAGTAACTTGACCAACACTGCTTGTAAATGTAGACCTTAAAATAATCTGCAAAGCTCTCTCAAAGAGACTGGAGAAAATAACCCCCCTCTTAATTCATCCTGGCCAAACTGGTTTCATAAAAGGCAGGCACTCATCAACAAATACACGTAGATTACTTAATTTGATAGACTACTCATACAGTAAAAACCTAGAAACTACAATATTCTCTTTAGACGCAGAAAAAGCATTTGACAGAGTTAACTGGAAATTTCTGTTTGCAACTTTACACAAATTTGGTTTTGGATCCTCTTTCATAAACTGGTTAAAAATATTATATAATTCCCCAACAGCTTGTGTTAGAACAAATGACCAGACATCCTCCAGCTTCTGTCTCTTGAGGGGCACCAGGCAGGGATGCCCACTCTCCCCTTCACTGTTTGCAATTTTTATTGAACCACTAGCAGCAGCAATTAGACAGAATTCAGTAATTAAGGGCATAAAATGCAAGAACGTGGAACATAAAATCAGCCTTTATGCGGATGATGTGTTACTCTTTCTCCAAAATTCACAAACCAATATCTCTGGGGTAATTGAATTGATAACCTCTTTTTACAAGAATATCAGATTACTCAATTAACTGGTCAAAATCTACAGTCCTTCCGATTAATTGCTCCCTCCATAATTCCTCTTCTAAACCACTGCAATCGGGAAATATAAAATATTTAGGTATTAATGTTTCTCCCAAGCTTGCAGATCTAACTAAATTAAACCATATCCCACTTTTAAAGAAGGTAGAAGATGATCTGGCTAGATGGAAATGTCTACCCATATCACTCATGGGAAGGGTTGCCGCTATAAAAATGATGGTTTTACCAAAAATAAATTATTTATTCTCAATGATCCCAACTAAACCGCCACAAGATTGGTTCAGATCTCTAGATTCATGTATGTCCAAATTCCTTTGGAAAAATAAACCCCCACGTATAAGCTTAAAAACACTACAAAAGACCAAGGATAAAGGAGGACTAGAACTGCCTAACTTTCAGCACTACTTCTTAGCCAACAGGCTTCAGTTTATCTCAGGATGGCTAAAACACACCCTCTTAGATGAACCTTGGCTAGATGTAGAACAAGCACTTTGCAATAATCTAGAGATCTCAGACCTACCATTTATCAGCTCAAACATCCAACGACATGAATGCTTTAAAAGCATCAACATCAGCTCTTCTCTGACAGCATGGTGGGAGTTTCTAAAATTGACGGCGTCTTCATTAATCCCATGCAAACGTACACCTATCTGGAACAACCCTGACATATTACAAAACAATAATATAATAAACTTTTCAGATTGGAGTGGTAAAGGAATCAAATATTTAGAACATATACTAGAAGGAACAGAATTTATTTCATTTGACGGACTAGTTACACAATATGGGATCAACAAGAAAAGATTTTTAGAATATCAACAAATTAAATCCATAGTAAAAAAGAAATTTAAACCGGGTCAAGTTTAACTACAAACACCACCAAGTGTGGTTCAATTTCTTACTCTTAAAACCCCCAAATTACTATCCAAAATATACAGAATGCTTTCTAAAACAGATGAATCAATATCACTTCCTATTGCAAAATGGGAAGCGGATTTATCAGTTAACTTAGACCTAAACTTCTGGTCTCAGATCATTAGTTCATCTAATTAGAAAGTCTCAGTTTAGTTTTTTTTTTTTTTTTTCTAATTAGAAAGTCTCAGTTCATCTAATTAGAAATCCCAGTCTTCAATTAATTCAATACAAAATATTACATAGAGTGCACTATACAGGTCATCGGATGTTCAAGATGGGCTTTACGTCTACCAACAACTGCTCACACTGCCAAACCAATTCACCGGACAATTATATCCACGCTCTTTGGTTCTGTCCACCAGTTCAGAAGTTTTGGCACGAGATATGTGAAGACTTATCAAAGTGTCTGAAATGTAACATTCCAACTTCCCCCTTAGTGTGTTTGTTGGGCAGCTTAGATAATGTCACTTCAGAAAAGAATATAACCCATATGGTTTTCACTGCCCTATGCATAGCCAAGAAAACAGTCCTCATGAACTAGAAAAATAAAAACAATCTTAATTCTAACCAATATAGAAATTATCTATTAGATTACATTAGTCTTGATACAGCCTCTGCCACCACATCAGATCAATTGCTCTGGGCTCCTTTGATCAGCTCCATCACCTAGTGGGGGTGGGGGGTCATAGTTTGGTCCCGCCTTCACTGTTGTGATTGGTGTGGGGGTAGGGACAGGCTTAGGGCGTCGGGGGGTTCCCCGGAGGCATCTTCCTTGGGGGGCTTAACCCGGGGTAGCGGTCATGTCCGGTTAGGGGCTCTGTTGGCTCTCAGGTGACTGTTTCCTCGCGGCTGCGTGCAGCGGGGCTAGGGGAGGGTCTGTGCTGACGGACGTGGGTTACTGACCTGGTAGCCTGGCTGGCCCTGGGTGGGTCCGGGATGGGCGTGAGGTTCTGGGGGCGCTCCGTCTCTGGGCTGGGGCCCTGGCCGGGCCTCGGGACCTTGGGTCCTGGTTGGTGTGTTGCCGGGGTTGTGGGCGGGTGGGTGCATGGGGGCCCAGCCCTGGCGCAGGGTGCCGCCGGTGCGTCGAGCCACCTGGGGGGCTCTTCAACTGGTGGGGGAGATTGTCACATCTTGCAGGAGCTTTCCTCTCTTCAGGAACTCTCTCTGCAGGAGGGGGAGATACAGGAGAGGTGGAGGAAGATCTCAGCCTGGGCATCTATTGTCTTATGTAGTCTGGAAGATGAGTGGATGGTGGGGTGGGTGCAGTTTTCTCTGTGGTGGGGTTGGGTGGACTGTCCCGGGCTCTGTGGGGCCGGGCGGCGCTGCTGCACTGGGCCCCGGTCTGGATGGGCCTGGGCCCCCTTTCCCTGGCGGGTCGCGGAGTATGGGGGTGCCTACTGGGGTCAGCGGGGGAGCTGGCCCCAGGGAGGGGTCACTTGCCCCTCCCTTCCTTCACTCCCCATCTCCAGCTGCCTCCCTCTTCCCGCTCCACCACAACCACCCACACATGCAGGGCCTTGGAGTAGGGGTATGTCACCAGGGTGCAGAGGAGGCTACCCCCCCTCTGTCCCCTTCTGGCTGCCTCTGCCTCAATTTTATCCCACAACTTAGACATTCACATTACTCACACTCTCATTACACATACATATAGGATCTTGGGGGTGGGCACGATACACGGACTCCAATAGACCATCAGGGTGTACACCTCACCCCTGGCGTCGTTGCCCACCTCTCAATTTTGAATACACGTAGACATTGAGGGCTAGCAGGAGGGACCATGCGCTTACCTGCTGCTCTCTGGCAGGTAGCTCCAAGCCCTCCTGGGTTTTAAATGCACCTTAGAACACACATGCATCAACACTACAATGAGCGGGTGGAGGGAGGTTTGGAGTCTTCTCTCACCCCCATTCTCTGCGGCCTGCTGGAGCGGGGGGCTAGGAGGAGGAGTTGGCCGTCCGACTGGGGTCTGGAGTGTGGGGCCTCCCTGCTGCTGCGTAGTCGGGCGGTCTGCTTCTCCCCACCGCAGGGAAAAGGGTAACACCACCTGGGTCTGGGTGCAGTTTCCCCCTCCAGGGGCAAGGGTACCTAGACCCGGTTTGTAGAGTACGCTTGGGGAGTGTGATCGTGTGTACAGCGTCTCTTTATGTCTGTCTCCACGTTGGTTGAGTGTGGAGTAAGTGCATATGAGAGCATGAGGGTGGGAATGGATGTTTGTATCTGTGTGTGCCTGTATGTCTGTGTCTATATGTCAGGTTGGGTATCAGACGCCACCTCTCTGGGGACATCTCAGGCCCTCCAAGGTTTGGAGGCCTATCTCCACCCACCACTTCCCCTGCCAGTGGCGGACTCCCTCAGACATCGGTGCGTTGGTGGTTCTTTGTGTCTGGGGGTGGGCGTCCAGGTACACACCGGCTCACTCCTTGGCGGCCGCTTATCGGGGCCTGGAGCCTGGGGCTCGCTCGGGCCACTTCGGAGGTGGGGTGCCCCCGGCCTCTCGGCCTGGGGCTCGGTCACTCAGGCACAGCTGGCTGCCGGCGGAGCTCACGGGCGCGTCACTGCAACTCTCCCTGGCTTCTGCTCCGCGGCTGCTGAGTGAGCCCTCATCTGGGACTCTCCTCAGCTCTTTCTGGGACAGTGGCGCAGCTGCCCCTCTGTTGGTCTTCCTTGGTCTCTTGTGTTCTGGGGGCCTCTGGATGTCTGGAGTTTTGATCTCCTCCATACCTGCTTCATACCCTGGTGGACGGGGCTGTGGCCCCCCCACACCCTCTAGCAGATCATTACATGAAGGAACCTTTTAAAAAAAAAACAAGCGCGTCCATGCTCACAGGTGTACACACGGGTGATCACACCCACAAACTACACCCTTTTTGGCTCCTACCTCAAAGCACACTGTTCTGTTGATCTTATGTGCTGCACAATAATGTTTAATATTTAGTATTTACTGTCATATTCCCATATATCATTGTGATGTTGTTTATTCTATTACTCTTGTTCTCTTCTGCTTGTTCTCTTTTTTCTTTCTCAGCAGGTGATCCAGGTGATTGATATATGCATTTTTTTTCTGCACATTCTGTTGGTTTTTGTCTTTTGCCCTTCTCCCCCGTCCCTCTTCTCAGCTGTTTCTCTTTCCCTCTTTCTTTCTCCCCTTCTTTCCCCCAGTCAAGTCTGTCCCGTATTCAGCAAGTTAAAATAAAATAAACAATAAAAGGTGAATCAAATGGACCATTACGGCAAGGCTGGGATGGTCCATTTGGTAAAGTAAATCCGTTGGGCATCTTTCTTCGCCTTTAGACAACAATTCTGATGGCAAAAGAGCCAAACGGGACAGGCAAAAAGAAAAGAAAAGAAAAAAAAAGAGATAGAAGACCAAGTGCACATGGTAATTTCAAACTTACCTGTGACAAGTGCAAAACTAGAGGAATTCAGAAAGGAAACAAGGAATGATATGACACTGACTAAACTTACAGAGACAGTTTTGGATGGATGGCCAGAAGCAAGAAACCAAGCTGCAACAGAAATCCAAGCGTATTGGAATTACAGGGAACAAATTTCAGTAGTGGATGGAGTTCTGTTCAAAGGAGAGCAGCTTATTGTTCCTGCAGCACTGAGAGCAGAAATGCTAAAGCGCATTCACGAGGGTCACTTGGGTATTGAAAGCTGCAGACACAGAGCAAGAGAAGCACTCTTTTGGCCTGGAATGTCACAGAGTATCACAGAGATGGTGAACTGCTGTGATGTGTGCAGTACTCAACAGAAATGACAGAACAAAGAGCCACTACATCCACATAGTGTTCCAGAAAGACCCTGGCAGAAGATAGGTGTGGACCTATTTACCTTTGACCAGCAGGAATATATCCTCTTAGTGGATTACTATTCCAAGTTCATTGAGGTTGAGTGGCTGAAGTCGGACACAAGAAGTGGAACAGTTATCACTCATCTTAAGCCACAATTTGCCAGACACAGAATTCCTGAAACAGTGATTTCAGACAACGGACCACAGTTCAGCTCCCGTGAATTCCAAGACTTTGCAAAAGAGTGAGAGTTTTGGCACAACACTATGAGCCCCCACCACACACAGTCAAACGGAATGGCAGAGAGAGGAGTACAAACAGTGAAACTCGTATCTACACCCGTATCTATCATTAATGAATCTGAGGAGTACACCGTTGGAGGACATTGGGGCATCACCAGCCCAGCTGCTAATGGGTGGACGCATAAAGACAAGACTTCGAACAACATCGCAAAGATTGAAACCCCAAATGGTCACTAAGACAGTGCAGCAATTGTTGGAAACAAGACAACAGAAACAGAGAGAATACTTTAACCAAGGAACCAAAGCACTTCAGCAACTGCAGGTTGGTGACACTGTCAGAATGTGGCAACAGGGTGCATGGAATCCAGCTCAGGTGACAGGTTTATGTGAACATCCAAGATCTTATGTCGTTCAGATGCCTGATGGACAGACATATAGAAGGAACAGAAAGTTTCTAAGGCAGTCAAGGGACAATCAAAATGTGACACAGCAAAATGAGTGTGATAAAACACAGGGACAAAGTGAGATGGACATGCAAAGTAAAAATGTCATTCCTACAGAGTTTCCAAGTTCCCCACCCAAAACAGCGAATGGACATATTGCTTCTAAGCCCAGAAGGCTTATTGAGAAATAAAATGAACATTATGTTTTGAGTATATGCTTTGACTTAAAAAAAAAAAAAAAAACATGGGAAGAAAAAATATGTTCACAAGACAGAAATGTGAGTATGCCAAGAAGCATTTCTTTCTCCCTTTCTTTTTTTGATTGATTGATTGGTTGAATATTTATTTTGAACATGTTGAAAAAGTACAACAAAATAGAATTAAAAGAGACAAATGAACAAAGCAAAACAAAAGGAAAACGAGCAACCACAACTCCAAATAACGTTCATATTCAAAAAGGAGCAGGAAGAAGCATAAGCTTATTTAATCCCACCCCTTTTCCACTATCTAGTATCAATAGACTACAGAAATACCTCATTGCAATTACATTATATGTTATTTGTAATTTTTATTTATTTTTTTATTTTTTTTATATATATATGCATATATGTTTCTATCTATCCATACATACGTATATACACATACGCACATATACACATTTACACATTTTCAATAACCCCATTAACACCTCAAGGATACACAACCTACAAAAAAAAAAAAAAAAAAATATATATATATATATATATATATATATATATATACATATACATATATATATACATATATACATATACATATACATATACATATACATATACATATACATATATATATACATATACATATACATATACATATATATATACATATATATATATATATATATATACATATATACATATATATATATATATATATTATATATATATATATATATATATACACACACCCATACCAACATACCCGTGCACCCGCACACACATGAAAATATTAGACAAGAACACCCTATCAAATCTCTACCTTTTCCCTGTACCCTGTAAAAACCATATCCTTAAACTGCTTTTTAAACTGCGCCATGCTTGGACATTGCTTCGTATCTTTACTTAGCCTGTTCCACAGCTTCACTCCACACACAGGGATGCAAAAACTTTTTAATGTTGTACGGATACGAGGATGTTTTAAATTTAATTCCCCCCTCAAATTGTATCCCTGTTCCCTTTTAGAAAACATTTTTAGAATATTGTCAGGAAGCAGGTTATTTATTGCTTTATATATAATTTGTGCAGTGAGAAAATGAACCAGATCTGTGAATTTTAGAATTTTTCACTGGTCATGGGCCTTGGTTCGTGCTGTGAGTTACTTTGTTGTTTGCACCTGTTGTTAAAAAAAAAAAAAAAAAAGGGGGATGTCATGATATGCTGAACAGTTGTTGTTTAAGGTGCAGTTCACATGGAAGCCACAGGAGGGTGGTGTTGAGCGCATAATAAAAAGTGATGGCAAAACCTAAAAGACGGTGTCATGTCTGCTCCCTGAAGTAATATCGTAACACCGTGTACCTCTGTGCAACTGTGAAACGCAACGGCAAGGGGTTCTATGGCCAGATCAAAAAGCAGGGGGCTGAGAGGAAATCCCTGGCATGTGCCTCTGTGAAGTTTGAAAGGTTTTGAGAATTGGAGGTTAGCTCGTATTGTAGCACGTGCACAGCAAATTCAAAAGTGTTAAATGTTTTGGTGTTAATAGTCTTCTTGCAAAAGTAGAGTTAATTTTACTCTAAGCAGAGTCACATTCTTTTAATGTAACTCTGAGGTGTAAAATGATAGTAGTTAAAATCGAGTGTTAAAAATGAGTGTTTCTATGTCAAATCTGGAGGTGTTACAATGGAAACATTAACTCTTGACCTCTTAACTCTGAACTCCTACAGGGGCTATGACACCAATAGAGTAAATTCACAGACTCCGCCCCCAGCACGGCTCCAAGCGAAGCTGAAGTGAAGCCGTTTCAGAACATTTTGCTCTACATATTTGAGTTGTTTGCCATGCTTGGTAAGTCATTTTTTCAAAGATTGTTTCAATTATTATTATGAGCTTTTACTTCTGTGGCTCTTTGGAGTTGAGACAAAGCTGTGTGAAAGGCATTAGCCATGTTGCTCGCTGATAGCATAACATTCTGTTTTAGCTAGCTGAAAGGTATTGTTTGCAGGCAAATACCACAGCCTTGAAAAAAGCTTGCATGTGAATTTTCAGTCAAACTTTTGGTCAAATACACTTAAAACAATGTGTAGAATGTGAAATGTTGGTATAATGGTGCTACTTGAAGCCTGAAAACGATCGCCCATAAAAATAAATAAATAAATAAAATAAAAAAAACACGAGCAAACAGCAGTAGCTGATGTCCTGACTGGATTCTACGGTAGCATAGATCCCTCCAGAGTTTTGTGCACACGGTTTAGGTAAAAATGAAAAAGGTTGAGGTTTTACATTTAGTTCAGTATTACCTGTTGCCTGTGTCTTTGTCTTTTGGGAAAATACTTTACACAAGTAATGGCTCAAAGAGGATTCCTTTTTTTTACTGTGCTGCAATTGTTTACTGGATTATTTGTGCCATTAATTAGTGTCAGCTAATTTTTATTCGATCTCCGCACAGGATATGCTTGTGAAGATGGAATATGGGGGAGAGCAGAAGTGCGTTGAAGTTCCACAAAGTGATGAATGAAGGACATGCATATTGTATTGAAGGAATAACTGATGAGAATGCTGTTATTTGCATTTACCATGTCAGACCTTTTGATAAACAAAATTCTAATGAAAGTGAGAACATGTAAACTGTTACATCTTTCAGAAAATGTTTTGAAATTGTGGTGCACAGTTCAGAATAAATGTTTTTCAAAAACCATTGCATCTTTTTAGTAAATGTTTATTTCCAAAAGAAATTTCTAGAAGTTCAGAACAGTAAAGTTCCCGCTTTTTAGAATGAATTAGAAGATAACTCTTACGTAGTTAAACTAAAATACTCTTTGAGTGTTAATATATAAACTCTTAACACCAAGTGTTAAATTATCAACTCCAGACAGATTTGGTGTTTAACACTAAATCAGAGTTAATGTACCAACTCTCCAAAAAGAGTTAAATTAACACTCTCTGGTGTGGACCCATATAGACACTTTAATAGTGTTGAAGTCAAATCCGACAGTGTTAATTTGGACATGCTGGATTTGCTGTGTGGTTAAGAGTAGAGTAATTTAATCCATGAGGTAAATTTTGCTCCAAAGCCAAATCTATCAAGGACTGCAAAGAGATAGTGGAACTCAACTCGATCAAAGGCCTTTTCAGCGTCAAGAGAGACTACACATTCATCAGAATATGTGTGGCTGGAGTAGACTATATTAAACAGCCTCCTTATGTTAAAATATGAATGACGATTTTTAATGAAGCCTGTCTGGTCTTTTGAAATAATTTTTGGAAGAACTATTTCTAGTCTACGGGCAAGTATCTTTCCTAGTATTTTAGTGTCTGTGTTCATTAGAGAAATGGGTCTATAGGAGGCACATTCCAACGGATCTTTTCCTTTCTTTGTAATAAGTGTAATACAGGCTTCATAGAATGACTGAGGAAGAGATCCCTGTCTGATGCAGTCTTTGAGGGTAATGAAGAGAAGTGTTTGAAAAACTCTGACGGAAAGCCATCTGGACCTGCACACTTCCCAGATTGCATTGAAGCTACAGCTAAGGAAACTTCTAACTGAGAGATGGGTTCATCCAGCCTTGTTCTATGTTCTGGTGGAATTTCAGAAATGTCAAGTTTAGCTAAGAAATCATTCACGGAATTGCAGACAGTTTGGGACTCTGAGGTGTAAAAATCCCTGAATACTTCATTGATTTTTTCATGATCTGTGACTATGTTGCCGTCTTGTTGTCGAATTTTAAGAATACTTTGCCTTGCCCTAGAACCTTTTAGAAGGCTCACCAGTAATTTATCAGGTTTGTCACCATGCATATAAAATTTTTATTTCTCATGTAAGAGTAAACGTTCAGTTGAGTACGTTGTGAGTAGGTCAAGTCTTGTTTTGAGTTCAACACACTTTTTAAATATTTCACGACTCTATTTAAGAGCATACTGTTCATCGGTCTTCTTAATTTGTTGCATTAACTTATTCCTTTCACGGGTGGACTGTTTTTTTAATTCTTGCTAAATAACCAATAATCTGGCCTCTGATATACTGTAAGCCTTAAAGGCATCCCATACGACAAGGCTGGAAGTCTCTGGGGAAGAGTTGGTGGCAAAGTAAAAGCGTATTTCATCCTGGATAAACTTTACAAAATTTTCATCAGACAGAATGGTTGAATTGAAGCGCCACTGTGCAGCTTTAACAGGAAGATGTGGAAGAGACAGAAACAGAGTAAGAGAAATAACTACGCTATTGTAGGCACAGGAGTGGACCTGCTGCAGACAAGTAGTGTCAATGATAAAGTAATCAATTCTTGAATATGTATGGTGCACATGTGAAAAATAGGAGTAATCTCTTTTATGAGGATTTAGGGTACGCCAAACATCACACATTCCATATTCTGATAGAAAGGCATGAATGACAGATGCAGATTTGCTTAGAACATTACTCTTAGTAAATGAGTGATCCGGGGCTGGGTCTAACCAGCAGTTAAAATCACCCCCCAGAAAAAGAGAGTAGATGTTTAAGTCGGGTAAAGAGGAGAATAGTTGTTTAAAGAAATTCTCGTCATTTATATTAGGAGCATACACATTTACTAGGGCAACAAGACTGTTATACAGTTTCCCACTGACTATGACATATCTGCCATATTTGTCTGCTATGACATTGTGGGCCTCAAAGGGAATGTTCTGCCTGACCAATATAGAGACCCCATGTGCCCTAGCTTGGAAAAGTGAGTGCGAATACTGGCCCCTCCAACGGGAGAAGAGACGGACGTTATCAGAAGCCCTGACGTGGGTCTCCTGCAGGAAAGCCACGTCACTGTTATGGTGTTTAACATGTGAGAAAACCTTTTTTCTCTTGACTGGATGATTTAGATCATTACCATTCCAGATCAGAAAGTTTAACTGCAGACTCATCTGATTTATAGAGCAAAGACAATATGCACACTGGCTTTAAACGATAAGAACAGAATAACTGTACAGTGGGTGGAAATTCGTTCAGAACAGGTGAAAAAAAGGAACCAAGTCAGTGTATGAGGTTCATAGCAGTGCAAAACTTTATCTGCCTGTTAAAAAAAGAAGATAATCTTATCACAAACTGGTGTTTGATTTTGAAACAGGAAAAAAGTGGGGAAACAACTGAAAAGTAGGGATGGGTACCGGTTTCTGGTGCCATCATGGCACCGGTTTTGACATAAACGGTAGTAACTAGACCGAAAAGCAGCGCACATTTCGGTGCTTCATTTCGGTGCTTTTTTCCCCTCCCTGAGATGTCACACACTTTAGATTCTAGCCAATCATTTTACCTTTCCGAGGATAGTAGGCGGGCCCAGGTACGTACATTCTTTTAGAGCAGAGCTACAGATTAAAAATGCCCAAGGTGAAACGGTCAAAGTCTGGCTGTACTTCACAGCAAAAGATGCAAACTCAGCAGCCTGCAACAAGTGCTTTAAGCTGATACTGTCAAAGGAGGTAACACCTCAAATCCGATGAAACACCTGGTAACTCATAGCGTTTTTTTAAAAGCCGAGAAATGCACAGTATTTGATAGCTTGCTGCGAGACCTCACACCGAGCACATCTACTGCGGGTGGGTTGCCTGTTATCGGACCCAGAGTTAGCAACATCCCCCAAGAACCCGAAGAGGAGAGTCCTGGCCCCTAGCCCTGCCAGTGTAGCAGAAATGATGATGATGGCAGCAGCAGCTGTTCTTCTCTGCTTAATGTTGTTCGTGTGTAATTTACGTTTAGTAGGCTAACCACATTATTACATTAATGCATGTAAGGTGAACTAGCAAACACCGTCGTAGTTACATGCAGCTGTCTTCTTGTTTTGATGGCAGATACTCCCTTCCCCCTGGCCAAAAAAGCTAAAATGACCAAAGAAAAAGTGGAAAACAGTTAAACATGAGAGGTTTTTGGACAAAGTGTCAGGGCTCTGTGTGCGGGCAGGCAGAGATGAGGATCCAAATGCAGGACTCGAACACAGAATTGAAACTCAAAAACCTCAGCTTTATTGCTGGCAGGAAAACAAACATGAAGTGATGATGGAACACTGAGACCAAGGACACACAGGCATAATCTGATGGTACGACGCAACACCGAGCATGGGAAAACACAGGGCTTATATACACAGGGTAGTAACGGGGGAATCGGCAACAGGAGGGAGACACAGCTGGGAGAGATCAGGGCTAACGAGACAGGGGGAACAAAGCTGCACACGCTAACATCAGACAGGAACAAGAACCCTCAAAGTAAAACAGGAAACAAAACACTTTACTAAGACACAGACTAGACAGAGACAGACTTGACACTGACCAAAGGCTACTAAATGATAATCATAATCACAACAGTATCAGATCATAAATCATAATATAGAAAAACACCAAGATAACTGAAACACCAAGTATCAGAGAAACATAAAGGAAAATCCATGATGCAAAAGTACCAAAACATAATGAACTCAAAATACTGGGTCCAACGGACCCAGAACCGTGACAGTACCCCCCCTCTAAGGGCTGACTCCCGACAGCCCCAAACAAAAAAAAGCACAACAAAGCACCAGGCCAGGGCGGGCGGAGGGGGTCCAGGATGGAGGGACAGAGCCCAAACAAAAAAAACAAGGAGCACCAGAGTCCAAAAAACGCAGGAGAGCATATCAAAAACAAAACGAAACCAGAGCTCACCAAGAATCCACAAAAAGTTCAGGGGGGCCGACCGTGCACGCGGCAACGGGCGTACAGTTCTGGAGGCCGACCGTGCACACGGCAACGGCGGCAACGGGCGAACAGTTCTGGAGGCCGACCGTGCACACGGCAACGGCGGCGACGGGCGAACAGTTCCGGAGGCCGACCACTTGGAAGGCAGTGGCGGCCACTGAGCAGGTTCGGAGGGCGGCTGCGATGCCAGCGGCGGCGACAAACCCTTTCCGGAGGCCGTCCCCGAAGGCCATGATGCCACCTTAAAGGCCCGGAAAACGGCCGGCAGAGGCGAGGCGGAACGGATCGAGCTGGCTCTGACGGCGCCGTGGCAACCACAGGACCAGACGAGGCAGGACCAGACGAGGCCGGACCAGGCGTGGATGAAGACACGGAGGCCGGACCAGGCGTGGATGCGGCTGCGGAACCTGACGGCAGCGGGACGGCTGCGGAACCTGACGGCAGCGGGACGGCTGCAGGTGATGATGTAAAAGTCGCGGGGGACGATTCAGCAGGTGATGGCTGAACCAATTTCCCCGGACCATCAGCAGGTGTGAGGATGGGCTGGCTGGGTCCCCCAGGACCCTCAGCTAACGAGGCGTGAGGCTGGACGGGCTCCTCGGGCCCTCCAGCAGACGTGGCGTGAGGCTGGACGGGCTCCTCGGGCCCTCCAGCAGACGTGGCGTGAGGCTGGACGGGCTCCTCGGGCCCTCCAGCTGACGAGGCAGAACGCTGGCTGGGTTCTCCCGAACCCCCAGCAGACGAAACCTGAGGCTGGCTGGGTTCTCCCGAACCCCCAGCAGACGAAACCTGAGGCTGGCTGGGTTCTCCCGAACCCCCAGCAGACGAAACATGAGGCTGGCTGGGTTCTCCCGAACCCCCAGCTGACGAAACTTGAGGCTGGACGGGCTCCTCGGGCCCTCCAGCTGGAGTAGATGCAGGGCCAGAGGCAATAGGGACCCCTGACTGAGGGTGGAGATGAGAGGCTGATTTAGCAGAAGACAAAGCTAACGATTCCTGCACTAGTTGCGCTACTGACTGGGCCATGGACCGTAATAAAGTCTGCAAAAAGTCTGATTGAGGTAGCGACTGAGCCATGGATAACTGAACTTGAGGTGATAGTGGTGGTGGTGGAGTTGGTGACTGGGCTACAGACGGCTGCTGACCAGGTGACACGGAAAACTGAGCTGAAGGTGGCTGCTGATCGGAAAACTGAGCTGAAGGTGGCTGCTGATCGGAAAACTGAGCTGAAGGTGGCTGCTGATCGGAAAACTGAGCTGGGAACTGCCATAAAGGTTGTAGTGATGGTGGTTGTGATGGTGACTGAGCTAATCCTCCTGAGCCTTCTGAACACGACAAAAACTGCTGGAAGGGCTCACCTGAGCCTCCAGCTGACACACGAACGGGTGCCGGCACCAGCTGAACACCAAACCCTTCCACCCGAGGAACTGAAACGGGTGGAGGGGAACGCTGGGCCCGAGCTACCCTAGAAGCAGAAACAGGAGGAGCGAGAAGCTCAGGAATGGTCTCAAAATGCCCAATATTGCCAACTGGGTCTGGGCATATAGTCTTAGCAGAGTGGGCAACCTCAGAAACATTCAACCGGGACACAGAACAGTCCCTGGGAAGAGCCACGGTCTTAATAGACTGTAGAGAGGTGCAACTAGAGTCCTTAAATGTCCTTGGGGAACAGACAGCCCCTTCCTTCAGAGAGCCTGAGTTACAGCCTGCAATTTCTGTCCCTACCAACTGCCTGCGCCCTTGCTGAAAAGTACATGGTTGAAAGGCTGGCTTAGAAACATTAACCACCCCCCTTTCAGCTGACTTGAAAACAGAACTTGAAGCCTCCGGAAATTTCACAGCAGTTCGAACATTTCTCCCCCCAGATTTAAGTGGAGTAGTCTTATTCATTTTAACACTAGGTTCAGATTGTGCAGAATGAAAACAGGTTCTTAAATCCTCAGAGCAGGGGTTCACAGGGTTAACAAACACAGACTCAACTACCTTTAAGTTAGTGGATTTAGATTCACTTGAATGGCAGGTAGTCTTCAGAATCTTAGGGGTGGATTTATTGTTTGTTATGTTCATGAGTTCAGGAGGTGCATGAGATAGACTGTCTTTGTTGCTCACCACTGCTGACTGTCCAGAGGAAGCGGAGCGACGGCTGCGTGAGCGTCGCTCACTCTGGGAAGAGGGAGATAAGCCAGACTGCGAATCCTCCTGCAGACCGGGCCGAAAGTCTTTCGGTGGGCCGGGCTGGGACGAAGAGGCGGGAAGTTTGTGTAGCTCCGAACGTGGAAGTCCCAAAAACAAAGCAAAGGATTGCAGTGGAGTAAGCCCAGTGTCTTCCACCACATAATCCTTCTTTCGTCGCTGCTTGCCCCTCCTGCAGGGCCTGAATTCTGAGAGCAGCGGTGGAGTGACGCCAGAAAACGGAGGAGCTACTGCCGTCGAGAGAGAGCGCTTGGCCCCTCGCATCCCTGACGGAACAGCTGATGGAACGGCGGTAGCCATCGCAGTTTGGAAGCTGCGGGGCCCACCCAGAGCCAAACGAGACCCATCGAATGGTGACTCGTGCTCCCAGGCACACCTAGCCCCCTGCCTCTCCCTCTCCTTGAGGAAGGTGGAGACTGCGGGTCGCCGATACCATACGGAGTCTGCTGGATCCATTACTGGTCGCGTCGTTCTGTCAGGGCTCTGTGTGCGGGCAGGCAGAGATGAGGATCCAAATGCAGGACTCGAACACAGAATTGAAACTCAAAAACCTCAGCTTTATTGCTGGCAGGAAAACAAACATGAAGTGATGATGGAACACTGAGACCAAGGACACACAGGCATAATCTGATGGTACGACGCGACACCGAGCATGGGAAAACACAGGGCTTATATACACAGGGTAGTAACGGGGGAATCGGCAACAGGAGGGAGACACAGCTGGGAGAGATCAGGGCTAACGAGACAGGGGGAACAAAGCTGCACACGCTAACATCAGACAGGAACAAGAACCCTCAAAGTAAAACAGGAAACAAAACACACTTTACTAAGACACAGACTAGACAGAGACAGACTTGACACTGACCAAAGGCTACTAAATGATAATCATAATCACAACAGTATCAGATCATAAATCATAATATAGAAAAACACCAAGATAACTGAAACACCAAGTATCAGAGAAACATAAAGGAAAATCCATGATGCAAAAGTACCAAAACATAATGAACTCAAAATACTGGGTCCAACGGACCCAGAACCGTGACAGTACCCCCCCTCTAAGGGCTGACTCCCGACAGCCCCAAACAAAAAAAAGCACAACAAAGCACCAGGCCAGGGCGGGCGGAGGGGGTCCAGGATGGAGGGACAGAGCCCAAACAAAAAAACAAGGAGCACCAGAGTCCAAAAAACGCAGGAGAGCATATCAAAAACAAAACGAAACCAGAGCTCACCAAGAATCCACAAAAAGTTCAGGGGGGCCGACCGTGCACGCGGCAACGGGCGTACAGTTCTGGAGGCCGACCGTGCACACGGCAACGGCGGCAACGGGCGAACAGTTCTGGAGGCCGACCGTGCACACGGCAACGGCGGCGACGGGCGAACAGTTCCGGAGGCCGACCACTTGGAAGGCAGTGGCGGCCACTGAGCAGGTTCGGAGGGCGGCTGCGATGCCAGCGGCGGCGACAAACCCTTTCCGGAGGCCGTCCCCGAAGGCCATGATGCCACCTTAAAGGCCCGGAAAACGGCCGGCAGAGGCGAGGCGGAACGGATCGAGCTGGCTCTGACGGCGCCGTGGCAACCACAGGACCAGACGAGGCAGGACCAGACGAGGCCGGACCAGGCGTGGATGAAGACACGGAGGCCGGACCAGGCGTGGATGCGGCTGCGGAACCTGACGGCAGCGGGACGGCTGCGGAACCTGACGGCAGCGGGACGGCTGCAGGTGATGATGTAAAAGTCGCAGGGGACGATTCAGCAGGTGATGGCTGAACCAATTTCCCCGGACCATCAGCAGGTGTGAGGATGGGCTGGCTGGGTCCCCCAGGACCCTCAGCTAACGAGGCGTGAGGCTGGACGGGCTCCTCGGGCCCTCCAGCAGACGTGGCGTGAGGCTGGACGGGCTCCTCGGGCCCTCCAGCAGACGTGGCGTGAGGCTGGACGGGCTCCTCGGGCCCTCCAGCAGACGTGGCGTGAGGCTGGACGGGCTCCTCGGGCCCTCCAGCTGACGAGGCAGAACGCTGGCTGGGTTCTCCCGAACCCCCAGCAGACGAAACCTGAGGCTGGCTGGGTTCTCCCGAACCCCCAGCAGACGAAACCTGAGGCTGGCTGGGTTCTCCCGAACCCCCAGCAGACGAAACATGAGGCTGGCTGGGTTCTCCTGAACCCCCAGCTGACGAAACTTGAGGCTGGACGGGCTCCTCGGGCCCTCCAGCTGGAGTAGATGCAGGGCCAGAGGCAATAGGGACCCCTGACTGAGGGTGGAGATGAGAGGCTGATTTAGCAGAAGACAAAGCTAACGATTCCTGCACTAGTTGCGCTACTGACTGGGCCATGGACCGTAATAAAGTCTGCAAAAAGTCTGATTGAGGTAGCGACTGAGCCATGGATAACTGAACTTGAGGTGATAGTGGTGGTGGTGGAGTTGGTGACTGGGCTACAGACGGCTGCTGACCAGGTGACACGGAAAACTGAGCTGAAGGTGGCTGCTGATCGGAAAACTGAGCTGAAGGTGGCTGCTGATCGGAAAACTGAGCTGAAGGTGGCTGCTGATCGGAAAACTGAGCTGGGAACTGCCATAAAGGTTGTAGTGATGGTGGTTGTGATGGTGACTGAGCTAATCCTCCTGAGCCTTCTGAACACGACAAAAACTGCTGGAAGGGCTCACCTGAGCCTCCAGCTGACACACGAACGGGTGCCGGCACCAGCTGAACACCAAACCCTTCCACCCGAGGAACTGAAACGGGTGGAGGGGAACGCTGGGCCCGAGCTACCCTAGAAGCAGAAACAGGAGGAGCGAGAAGCTCAGGAATGGTCTCAAAATGCCCAATATTGCCAACTGGGTCTGGGCATATAGTCTTAGCAGAGTGGGCAACCTCAGAAACATTCAACCGGGACACAGAACAGTCCCTGGGAAGAGCCACGGTCTTAATAGACTGTAGAGAGGTGCAACTAGAGTCCTTAAATGTCCTTGGGGAACAGACAGCCCCTTCCTTCAGAGAGCCTGAGTTACAGCCTGCAATTTCTGTCCCTACCAACTGCCTGCGCCCTTGCTGAAAAGTACATGGTTGAAAGGCTGGCTTAGAAACATTAACCACCCCCCTTTCAGCTGACTTGAAAACAGAACTTGAAGCCTCCGGAAATTTCACAGCAGTTCGAACATTTCTCCCCCCAGATTTAAGTGGAGTAGTCTTATTCATTTTAACACTAGGTTCAGATTGTGCAGAATGAAAACAGGTTCTTAAATCCTCAGAGCAGGGGTTCACAGGGTTAACAAACACAGACTCAACTACCTTTAAGTTAGTGGATTTAGATTCACTTGAATGGCAGGTAGTCTTCAGAATCTTAGGGGTGGATTTATTGTTTGTTATGTTCATGAGTTCAGGAGGTGCATGAGATAGACTGTCTTTGTTGCTCACCACTGCTGACTGTCCAGAGGAAGCGGAGCGACGGCTGCGTGAGCGTCGCTCACTCTGGGAAGAGGGAGATAAGCCAGACTGCGAATCCTCCTGCAGACCGGGCCGAAAGTCTTTCGGTGGGCCGGGCTGGGACGAAGAGGCGGGAAGTTTGTGTAGCTCCGAACGTGGAAGTCCCAAAAACAAAGCAAAGGATTGCAGTGGAGTAAGCCCAGTGTCTTCCACCACATAATCCTTCTTTCGTCGCTGCTTGCCCCTCCTGCAGGGCCTGAATTCTGAGAGCAGCGGTGGAGTGACGCCAGAAAACGGAGGAGCTACTGCCGTCGAGAGAGAGCGCTTGGCCCCTCGCATCCCTGACGGAACAGCTGATGGAACGGCGGTAGCCATCGCAGTTTGGAAGCTGCGGGGCCCACCCAGAGCCAAACGAGACCCATCGAATGGTGACTCGTGCTCCCAGGCACACCTAGCCCCCTGCCTCTCCCTCTCCTTGAGGAAGGTGGAGACTGCGGGTCGCCGATACCATACGGAGTCTGCTGGATCCATTACTGGTCGCGTCGTTCTGTCAGGGCTCTGTGTGCGGGCAGGCAGAGATGAGGATCCAAATGCAGGACTCGAACACAGAATTGAAACTCAAAAACCTCAGCTTTATTGCTGGCAGGAAAACAAACATGAAGTGATGATGGACCACTGAGACCAAGGACACACAGGCATAATCTGATGGTACGACGCAACACCGAGCATGGGAAAACACAGGGCTTATATACACAGGGTAGTAACGGGGGAATCGGCAGCAGGAGGGAGACACAGCTGGGAGAGATCAGGGCTAACGAGACAGGGGGAACAAAGCTGCACACGCTAACATCAGACAGGAACAAGAACCCTCAAAGTAAAACAGGAAACAAAACACACTTTACTAAGACACAGACTAGACAGAGACAGACTTGACACTGACCAAAGGCTACTAAATGATAATCATAATCACAACAGTATCAGATCATAAATCATAATATAGAAAAACACCAAGATAACTGAAACACCAAGTATCAGAGAAACATAAAGGAAAATCCATGATGCAAAAGTACCAAAACATAATGAACTCAAAATACTGGGTCCAACGGACCCAGAACCGTGACACAAAGTTTGTGTTTTTTCCATTGTTTAAGCACTGCTTCCAGCCAAGAGTGATACCAAATATGCCCTATAGCTGCAGAAAACGCTAACATTGTTATCTTTTTACAAAAAAAACAGCTGAACATGAGAGGTTTTTGGACAAAGTTTCTTTAAGCACTGGCACCGTTTCAAAAGTACCGGTTTGGTACTGGTATCGGATAAAACCTAAACGATACCCATCCCTACTGAAAAGACTAACATTTGAATGAAACCTGAAAGCAAGTAAATACTTTCTATGCTGCCTTATGGTAAACTTTGGTAATATTGATGTATAAAGAACAACACTGGCTGATGATGAAATGCAGTCAGCTGGCATGGTGACACTACCAGTATTAACCTGCAGGGCTGGACTGTGACAAAAAAAAATCGGGCATTTTGACTAGAGACCGGCCCAACAGGTATTAAAGCCATAAAGCCTTTGAATGAAAATAAACGTTGTTGTGACAGTGATGTAGAGTCTTTTTGGTATGTGTATGATTTCTATACATTTTACATCAGATAAAAACTTTGGTTGTAAGATTCAGATAATTATTTATTAAAAGTGAGACATTTTAAATGAGAATAAGAAAGAAAAGTATTTCTTTGTGCCCCCCTCTCCCTGTTAATGCCCTACCTGGCCCCCTGGCAAAACTTTCCTAGACCCGCCCCTGCACAGTTACCAGCTGTCAGCTACGTAAAAAAAGGATCCTGGTGTTATTTGTCTCTCAGAAACAGTTCATAACTTCAACTCATCCATGTCACCTAAAAGGTAAACCTGTTTCTCCATCACCTGTTCAGCTCTGATGATTCAGTAAGGACATCTCCTGGTTTCATCTTCATGTTTCCCTCTCACCACATATCCAAACCGACATCATGACCAGCAGGTTTACAGCTTGGCTCCAGCAAACATCAGCTGATACTAGAAATTAATATTAAATAAATTCTAACAACAGCTGATCAAGCTTAAACGTGCTGCTGTTGTTTAGCGCGACATCCGCTGGTTTCCTCTTTCTGGCGCAAAGTGGGCGATAAACAAGCAAGAGAGCCGATCAGCTGATCATTGATCAGTTTCATGATTGAAGTAATAACAGGAGAGGGAGGGGAGAGAATGAGAGAAGTAGATGCAGCTGTGCAGCGTAAACACAGAATAACTCCAGCTTTGTGTCTTTTTTTCATTATAGCTAAAGTCCGGGACAAACTGCATCTCTACTCAGCTCAATACGAAACGTGTAATATTTTCTCTGAATGAGGGACCATTCCATTTTTAAGGAGCCATTGGAAACTCTACTAACTAACCTTATAAATAAAATAAAGTTCACTATCAGTAACATCATAGCACCCACCCAGCTGTATAGAAACTCCGTCATGTTAGCTAGCAGTACAAGTTATTGTAACTGACTGTAAAAAGTCAGCACAACGAAAATAAACTCCACCTAAACTTGATTTACTACTAATTGTATTCAGTTGTGTTGCACCAGGGACACATGGAAAAGTTGCATGACACCGGCCCTCGAGGACTGGAGTTTGAGACCCCTGTCATACAGAATATGACAGGTGTGGTTGAACTGCACGAAGACTGAAGTTTCTCTTCTCTTCTGGCAGGACAGGAATGTGGCCTTGTCCTGTGAGCCACTGTAAGGATGTACTTAGAGTAGAACTGGACTGTCACCAGCCTCAGGCTCTTCACCTTTTCAAAGACAAAGCAGTCATTTAAATAAAATATAAGATATTGTTTACCTGTAAATGCACAAAGAGAATGTAGAAATGTAATTATTATCAAGAGTGAACAAGCACTGATAGTGTAATCTACAGCTGTGGCCAAACGTTTAGAGAATGAGAAGTGTTGTTTGTTTATTTACAAAGTTTGCTGTTTCAGTGATAGTTCAATCAATCAATCAATCTTTATTTATAAAGCACTTTTCATACAAAAAACAATGTAGCACAAAGTGCTTTACATAGTTAAAAACAGCCCACCCCACCCTCCAACTCACTCCCCACACTCTCATTAACATAAATGATGTGAATACACACATATCCCCCCCCCACACACACACACACACACACACACATACACACACGCGCACACTTAAAGAGTAAAAATTGGGCTGGGCTCGCATGAGCCAAGTGAGGAAACACTATAACAGGGAGCCGTCTGCACCGGGAGCCGGTCACAGACCGCAGCCTCCAGGCTGGGCACACAGCAGGAGGGAGGCCAAGGAGCCCCCCAGCCAGGCTGAGAGGACCCCCAGAGACCCAGCAGCCACAGTCGATCACAGCCCCGGTGCAGAGAGCGCCCTCTGAGGAAACACTGGAGATATGACACAATAGGATATATACAGGGTAAAATGATAAAATAAATAAGAACAGGATACAATATAAATATAAATATAAATAGAGTAAGAAGATTAAAAAATGAATAAGAATAAAATCAATAAATATTAGGTAAAGTCTAAATTAATAATAGAATAACAGGATAGAATAAATAAGCATAAAATAAATAAACGTTAAGTAAAAGCTAAATTAAAAAGGTGGGTCTTGAGCCTGTTCTTAAAAACATGTACGTTCTCTACGGCCCTCAGCTCCTCCGGCAGGCTGTTTCACAGACGAGGACCATACCACTGAAAAGCTGCCTCTCCGTGAGTATGTGTCCTGACTTTAGGGACAATTAAAAGGCCAGCACCAGAGGACCTCAGGGTCCGCGAGGGTTCGTATGGTAAAAGCAGATCTGAGAGATAAGAAGGCCCAAGACCATTAAGACATTTAAAAACCAGTAAAAGAACTTTAAAATCGATCCTGAAACACACGGGGAGCCAATGCAGCGATTCTAAAACCGGTGTAATGTGGGCCCGCCCTCTGGTCTTCGTCAGCACACGAGCTGCCGAGTTTTGCAAAAGTTGTAAAGTTGAAATATTCTTCTTAGGAAGACCAGAGAGCAGGGCATTACAGTAATCAATGCGACTGGTAATAAAAGCATGCATCAGCATCTCCGTGTTGGCCCGAGAGAGAATAGGGCGGACTCTGGCTATATTTTTTAGATGATAAAATCCAATTTTGGTCACATGTTTAATATGTGGGATAAAACCAAGCTCAGAGTCAAAAATAACACCCAGGTTTTTCACTTGTAGCGAAGGACATAGTGAAAATGCCTCTAATTTAGACAAGAGTTTCTCTCTCTGAGCCTCGGGACCGACAATTAAAACTTCAGTTTTGTCCTGGTTAAGCTGTAAAAAGTTTTCTGCCATCCAAGATCGTATATCTAAGATACAGTTAAAAAGGGCATCCATTGGTCTGGTGTCATCAGGAGACACGGAGATGTACAGCTGCGTGTCATCAGCGTAACTGTGGAAGTTCACTCCATGCCTCCTGATGACACCGCCGAGAGGGAGGATATACAAATTAAAAAGTACAGGGCCTAAAACCGACCCTTGAGGCACACCACATGTCATTCTATGGATCTTAGAGGAGCATGTAATCATACTCACCATAAAAGTTCTGTCAGAGAGATAGGAAGTGAACCAATTATGTACAGCACCAGAGAGGCCCACCATGTGTTTCAGTCTGTTTAAAAGAATAGCGTGGTCTACTGTATCAAAGGCTGCGCTTAGATCCAGTAGCACCAGGACTGAGAGCTTTTGGGCGTCCCAGTTACATCTAAGATCATTTAAAACCTTTAGGAGAGCCGTCTCTGTGCTGTGGTTCACCCTAAATCCAGACTGGAATATCTTGACAATGACAATAAATAAATAAATACTAAATACTAAATACTCCAGGATCTGTCTATCATTGAGAAAATCAGTAATCTGAGTAAAAACAAGTTTTTCTAAGATTTTACTTAAAAATGGTAAGTTGGATACAGGTCTGTAGTTATTAAAATCATTACAATCCAAATTGCTCTTCTTCAGAAGGGGCCTCACCACCGCCGTTTTAAAGGCAGCAGGGAAGACACCCAACTGAAGAGAGCAATTCATCATGTATAAAAGCTCAGCCTCAAAAAATCCATAAAGTGTTTTAAAGAGTGAAGAAGGGATTGGATCTAAAAGACATGTGGTGGGTCTCACTGAGTGAACAAGCATTAACCAGGACAAAGCTGTCCAGTGTCTCCTCAGGTACAATCGAGCCCTCAGATGTGTTTACAAACATATCGCGATTAGATAAAATATCAGATCTGATGGCGCTGATTTTTCCCCTGAAGTGGTCTGCAAACTGTTGTATATCATATTATATCACTTCAAACAGAGATGATCCAGTAATGCTGCACTAATTAGACTAACTATTCACAGAGTTGGGATGCTGTGTAAGACATAAATAAAGCTAAAACACAAAGGTTTGGACACTGTTTTGCATGTTTCCCTACTGTAGGGTCTCTGCAAGCATACAGAGGGGGTACTCTGAGAGGGTCCAAGATGACAACTTTGGAATTCTGCTAGAAACAGTCTGAATTCAGGGTACGGCTATCATTTGTTAACATGACACTTGTTCTTATACATGTAATACATTTATTACCAATCTGAGAGTTTATCCGCTGGTCATTCAACATGACGAATGACTTCTGAAGTTTTAATTCAGCTCAAGACGCTGTAGATTCCTGTCAGTAACACTTTCGGTCCGCTAGTACAAAGTAGAGATGGCACGATACCACTTTTTTATGTCCGATACCGATATCATAAATTTGGATATCTGCCGATACCGATATGAATCCGATATAGTGTTTTTTAATCAACAAAACTGTTTTTTAAATATCTTGCTGCATTTTGTATAAGTTCATACTCAAGTTTAAAACAACAACTACACTAAAGCTATTCTGTTATACCTGTATGCAAAAAAAAAATATTTCATAGTTCAGCAATACTGATCAATCTAATAAACTTAAACCTACACCATCCTCCCTATTCTGGTATTTTAAAGAGTACTTAGCATAAATATTAAGCAACCTAACTAATAGGGTTCCAACTCCCAGCAACAACAAAAATAAATAAATAAAAAATAGGGAACCACCCTCCACCTCATGATGCTTAATCGACGTAATCAACCTTAATTTGATGCAGTGTGAAAAAAAATGCACAGAAATCAATTATTTTTCAAGAAATATTAAATAGATTCAACATCTTTCTTCAACAAAATTGCAGACTGCACAGATGGTAGCTTCCCAAAGGAAAAAGTACTATAGCTTACTAGGGTATATTAGACTTAACAGTTACTATATGCAGTAATGGACTTCTATACATTTTACATCAGATTAAAACTTTGGGTGTAAGATTCAGATAAATATTAAATAATTAAAAGCGAGACATTTTAAATGAGAATAAGAAAGAAAAGTATGTCTTTGTGCCCCCTTTTCCCTGTTAAT
This sequence comes from Maylandia zebra, assembly GCF_041146795.1. NCBI lineage: Eukaryota > Metazoa > Chordata > Actinopteri > Cichliformes > Cichlidae > Maylandia > Maylandia zebra. Next base: position 33,862,213 of record NC_135179.1, on the reverse strand, counting down.
GCCCTATCGGCCCCCCTGGCTAAACTTTGCTAGATGCGCCCCTGCACAGTTACCAGCGTCAGCTACGTTGAAAAAGATCCTCGAGTAGAAAGTAATATTAAATACATTCTAACAACAGCTGATCAAGCTTAAACGTGCTGCTGTTGTTCAGCCGCTGGTTTCCTCTTTCTGGTGCAAAGTGGGCCAAAAGCAAACAAGAGACACGGACTCGCGACAGAAAAGCCGATCAGCTGATCATTGATCAGTTTCATGATTGAAGTAGCAGCTGGAGAGCGAGAGGCAGTCGCTCGTTAAGCTTAACGCAGGAATGCTTTACAAACATTCAGAGATGGACTTACACACTTGCTTTACTTCTCTCGGGGATAACTTTGTCGGAGATGAAATGCCGGGTTGCTAGCGAAGCTCCAAATGCTATCCAGACCACCGACAGGTCCCGCATGCCACAGCCGCTCTATCACGTGATGCCTACTGCTCCGACGTGCTAACGTTCTGAGGTGAGTTGCAAGTTTTGTGAGGTGCTTTCGTGATATTTAATGGATTGGATTACATTTTTTATTTTTCTCCGATATCCGATCCAGTAATTTAGGTCAGTATTGGACCGATACCGATACGTAATATCGGATCGGTCCATCTCTAGTACAAAGTAGTTCTATTAATCTGAGCTAGATTAGTCTTCAATTCAATTCAATTCAGTTCAATTTTATTTATATAGCGCCAAATCACAACAAAAGTCGCCTCAAGGCGCTTCATAGATACAGAGAAAAACCCAACAATCATATGACCCCCTATGAGCAAGCACTTTGGCGACAGTGGGAAGGGAAAATTCCCTTTTAACAGGAAGAAACCTCCGGCAGAACCAGGCTCAGGGAGGGGCGGCCATCTGCTGTGATTGGTTGGGGTGAGAGAAGGAAGACAGGATAAAAGACATGCTGTGGAAGAGAGACAGAGGTTAATAACAGATATGATTCAATGCAGAGAGGTCTATTAATACATAGTGAGTGAGAAAGGTGACTGGAAAGGAAAAACTCAATGCATCATGGGAATCCCCGGCAGCCTACGTCTATTGCAGCATAACTAAGGGAGGTCCAGCCCTTACTATATGCTTTGGCAAAAAGGAAAGTTTGAAGCCTTATCTTGAAAGTAGAGATAGTGTCTGTCTCCTGAATCCAAACTGGAAGCTGGTTCCACAGAAGAGGGGCCTGAAAACTGAAGGCTCTGCCTCCCATTCTACTTTTAAATACTCTAGGAACAACAAGTAGGCCTGCAGAGCGAGAGCGAAGTGCTCTAATAGGGTGATATGGTACTACAAGGTCATAAAGATAAGATGGGGCCTGATTATTTAAGACCTTGTATGTGAGGAGCAGGATTTTGAATTCTGGATTTAACAGGAAGCCAAAACAGGAGAAATCTGCTCTCTCTTTCTAGTCCCTGTCAGTACTCTTGCTGCAGCATTTTGGATTAACTGAATGCTTTTCAGCGAGTTTTTAGGACATCCTGATAATAATGAATTACAGTAGTCCAGCCTGGAAGTAATAAATGCACGAACTAGTTTTTCAGCGTCACTCTGAGACAGGATATTTCTAATTTTAGAGATGTTGCGCAAATGGAAGAACGCAGTCTTACATATTTGTTTAATATGTGCGTTGAAGGACATGTCCTGGTCAAAAATGACTCCAAGGTTCCTCACAGCGTTACTGGAGGCCAAGGTAATGCCATCCAGAGTAAGAATCTGGTTAGATACCATATTTCTAAGATTTTCAGGGCCGAGTACAATAACCTCAGTTTGATCTGAATGAAGAAGCAGAAAGTTAGCGGCCATCCAGGTCTTTATGTCTTTAAGACATTCCTGCAGTTTAACTAATTGGTGTGTGTTATCTGGCTTCATGGACAGATAGAGCTGGGTGTCATCAGCATAGCAGTGTAAATGTATGCTATGTCTTCTAATGATGCTGCCTAAGGGAAGCATGTATAATGTAAACAGAATTGGTCCTAGCACTGAACCCTGTGGAACTCCATAATTAACCTCAGTGTGTGAAGAGGACTCTCCATTTACATGCACAAACTGGAGTCTATTAGATAGATATGATACAAACCACTGCAGTGCAGTACCTGTAATACCTACAGCATGTTCTAATTGCTCTAATAGGATATTATGGTCGACAGTGTCGAACGCTGCACTGAGGTCTAGCAGGACAAGCACAGAGATGAGTCCACTGTCAGAGGCCATAAGAAGATCATTTGTAACCTTCACTAAAGCTGTTTCTGTGCTGTGATGAGCTCTGAAACCTGACTGAAACTCTTCAAATAAACCATTCCTCTGCAGATGATCTGTTAGCTGTTTGACAACTACTCTTTCAAGGATTTTTGATATAAAGGAAGGTTGGAGATTGGCCTATAATTAGCTAAGACTGCTGGGTCTAGAGATGGCTTTTTGAGTAAAGGTTTAACTACAGCTAGCTTGAAGGCCTGTGGTACATAGCCGATCATTAGAGATAGGTTGATCATATTTAAGATCGAAGAATTAATTAATGGCAGGACTTCTTTGAGCAGTTTTGTAGGAATGGGGTCTAAAAGACACGTTGATGGTTTGGAGGAAGTAATTATTGAAGTTAACTCAGAAAGATCAATTGGAGAAAAAGAGTCTAACTTAACATCAATGGTACTAAGAGTAGCTGTAGATAATATTACATCTGTGGGATGATTATTGGTAATTTTTTCTCTAATGATAAAATTTTTATTTGTGAAGAAGTTCATGAAGTCATTACTAGTTAACGTTAAAGGGATTGTTGGCTCAACAGAGCTCTGACTGTTTGTCAGCCTGGCTACAGAGCTGAAGAGAAACCTGGGGTTGTTCTTATTTTCTTCAATCAGTGATGAATAGTAAGATGTTCTGGCTTTGCGGAGGGCTTTCTTATAAAGCAGCAAACTATTTCTCCAGGCTAAATGATGATCCTCTAAATTTGTGACACGCCATTTCCTCTCCAGATTACGAGTCATCTGCTTTAGGGTACGTGTTTGAGAATTATACCACGGAGTCAGGTACTTCTGATTAGAGACCTTAGTTTTCACAGGAGCTACAGTATCCAGAGTCGTACGTAGTGAGGAGGTGAAATTATTAACAAGATAATCGACCTCTGTTGGGTTAGCGTTCAGATAGCTGCTCTGCTCTGTGTTGGTACAGGTCATTGAAGATGATAACAGTGGGTGGATTATATTCTTAAACTTAGTTACAGCGCTTTCAGAAAGACATCTACTTTGATAAAGTCTACTCTCCACCGCTGTGTAATCAATTATTGTAAATGTAAATGTTATCAGGAAATGATCAGACAGGAGAGGGTTTTCAGGAAACACTGTTAAATGTTCAGTTTCTATGCCATATGTTAAAACAAGATCTAGAGTGTGATTAAAGTGGTGGGTGGGTTCTTTTACATTTTGAGAGAAACCAATTGAGTCTAATAACAGATTAAATGCCATGTTGAGGCTGTCATTTTTAGCATCTACATGGATGTTAAAATCACCCACAATAATTATTTTTATCTGAGCTCAGAACTAAATCAGACAAAAAGTCTGAGAAATCAGACAGAAACTCTGTGTAAGGCCCAGGTGGACGATAGATGATAACAAGTAAGACTGGTTTCTGAGTTTCACAGCTGGGGTGGACAATGTTAAGCATCAGGCTTTCAAATGAATTAAAAGTCTGTCTGGGTCTTTGGTTGATTAATAGGCTGGTGTGAAAAATTGCTGCCACACCACGCCCTCGGCCTGTGCTTCGAGATTTCTGGTAGTTAGAATGACTCGGGGGTGTTCAATTCAATTCAATTCAATTCAATTTTATTTATATAGCGCCAAATCACAACAAAAGTCGCCTCAAGGCGCTTCATAGATCCAGAGAAAAACCCAACAATCATATGACCCCCTATGAGCAAGCACTTTGGCGACAGTGGGAAGGAAAAACTCCCTTTTAACAGGAAGAAGCCTCCGGCAGAACCAGGCTCAGGGAGCCATCTGCTGCGACCGGTTGGGGTGAGAGAAGGAAGACAGGATAAAAGACATGCTGTGGACGAGAGACAGAGGTTAATAACAGATATGATTCAATGCAGAGAGGTCTATTAATACATAGTGAGTGAGAAAGGTGACTGGAAAGGAAAAACTCAATGCATCATGGGAATCCCCCGGCAGCCTACGTCTATTGCAGCATAACTAAGGGAGGATTCAGGATCACCTGGTCCAGCCCTAACTATATGCTTTAGCAAAAAGGAAAGTTTTAAGCCTAATCTTGAAAGTAGAGATAGTGTCTGTCTCCTGAATCCAAACTGGAAGCTGGTTCCACAGAAGAGGCCAGCTTGAAGGCCTGTGGTACATAGCCGGTTATTAGAGATATCCATCCATCCATCCATCCTCATCCGCTTTGTCCGGGGCCGGGTCGCGGGGGCAGCAGCCTAAGCAAAGAGGCCCAGACCTCCCTCTCCCCAGCCACCTCCTCCAGCTTGTCCGGGGGAATACCAAGGCGTTCCCGGGCCAGCCGAGAGATATAATCTCTCCAGCGTGTCCTGGGTCTGCCCCGGGGCCTCCTCCCGGTGGGACATGCCTGGAACACCTCACCCAGGAGGCGCCCGGGGGGCATCCTTGTCAGATGCCCGAACCACCTCAGCTGGCTCCTTTCGATGTGGAGCAGCAGCTGCTCTACTCTGAGCCCCTCCCGGATGGCCGAACTTCTCACCCTATCTCTAAGGGAGAGGCCAGCCACCCTTCGGAGGAAGCTCATTTCCGCCGCTTGTATCCGCGATCTCGTTCTTTCGGTCACTACCCACAGCTCGTGGCCATAGGTGAGGGTAGGGACGTAGATCGACCGGTAAATTGAGAGCTTCGCTTTTACACTCAGCTCCCTCTTCACCACGACGGACCGGTGCAGCGTCCGCATTACTGCAGCTGCAGCCCCAATCCGTCTGTCGATCTCCGGCTCCCTTCTCCCATCACTTGCGAACAAGACCCCGAGATACTTGAACTCCTCCACTTGTGGCAGGAACTCATCCCCGACCCGGAGTGGGCACTCCACCCTTTTCCGGCTGAGAACCATGGCCTCAGATTTGGAGGTGCTGATCCTCATTCCCGCTGCTTCACACTCGGCTGCGAACCGCTCCAGTGCGAGCTGGAGGCCTTCACCCGATGAAGCCAACAGAACCACATCATCTGCAAAAATCAGAGATGAGATTCTGAGGCCACCAAAGCGAAAGCCCTCCGCCACTTGGCTGCACCTAGAAATCCTGTCCATAAAAATTATGAACAGAACCGGAGACAAAGGGCAGCCCTGGCGAAGCCCATCACCCACCGGGAACGAGTCCGACTTATTGCCGGCAATGCGAACCAAGCTCTTGCAACGGTTGTATAGGGATCGAATGGCCCGTAGCAATGGGCCAGACACCCCATATTCCCGCAACACCTCCCACAGGACACCCCGAGGGACACGGTCGAATGCCTTCTCCAAGTCCACAAAACACATGTAGACTGGTTGGGCAAACTCCCATGCACCCTCAAGTATCCTGGAGAGGATAAAGAGCTGGTCCAGTGTTCCGCGACCAGGACGAAAACCGCATTGTTCCTCCTGTATCCGAGGTTCGACTAACGGACGAACTCTCCTTTCCAGCACCCTGGCATAGACTTTCCCAGGGAGGCTGAGGAGTGTGATCCCCCTGTAGTTGGAACACACCCTCCGGTCCCCTTTCTTAAAGATGGGGACCACCACCCCGGTCTGCCAGTCCACAGGTACTGCCCCTGATCTCCACGCAACATTGCAGAGGCGTGTCAACCAGGACAGCCCTACAACGTCCAGAGCCTTCAGGAACTCGGGGCGGACCTCATCAACACCAGGGGCTCTGCCACCAAGGAGTTGTTTAACTGCCTCAGTGACCTCGCCCCCGGAAATTGGCGGGCCATTCCCCTCATCCCCAAACTCTGCTTCCTCCTCGGAAGACGTGTCAGTGGGATTAAGGAGGTCCTCGAAGTATTCCTTCCACCGCCTGACAATTTTCTCAGTCGACGTCAGCAGCGCTCCGCCAGCACTATACACAGTGCAGGTAGAGCACCGCTTTCCCCTCCTGAGACGTCTGACGATTTGCCAGAATCTCTTCGAGGCAGTCCGAAAGTCTTTTTCCATGGCCTCTCCGAACTCCTCCCACACCCGAGTTTTTGCTTCAGCCACTGCCCGAGCCGCATTCCGCTTGGCCTGTCGATACCTGTCGGCTGCCTCCGGAGTCCCACAGGCTAACCAAGCCCGATAGGACTCCTTCTTCAGCCTGGTGGCTCCCTTCACCTCTGGTGTCCACCATTTGGTTCGGGGATTACCACCACGGCAGGCACCCACCACCTTGCGGCCGCAGCTCAATGCAGCAGCTTCGGCAATGGAGACTCTGAACATGGTCCATTCGGACTCAATGTCCCCAGTCTCCCTCGGAATGCTGTCGAAGCTCTGCCGGAGGTGTGCGTTGAAGATCTCGCGGACTGGGGCCTCTGCTAGACGTTCCCAGCACACCCTCACTATGCGTTTAGGTGCACCAGGTCTGTCCAGCGTCCTCCCCCGCCACCTGATCCAACTCACCACCAGGTGGTGATCAGTTGACAGCTCAGCCCCTCTCTTTACCCGACTGTCCAGAACATATGGTCGCAGGTCTGCTGATACGATTACAAAATCGATCATCGACCTACGGCCTAGAGCGTCCTGGTGCCACGTGCACTTATGGACACTCTTATGTTCGAACAGGGTGTTCGTTATGGCCAAACTGTGGTTAGCACAGAAGTCCAATAACAGAGCACCGCTCGGGTTCAGATCAGGGAGGCCGTTCCTCCCAATCACGCCCCTCCAGGTCTCGCTGTCGTTACCCACGTGAGCATTGAAGTCTCCCAGCAGGACAACAGAGTCTCCAGGTGGAGCACCCTCCAGCACCCCCCCCCCCCCCCCCAGGGACTCTAAGAAGGCTGGGTACTCTGAACTGCCACTCGGCGCATAAGTGCAGATGACAGTCAGGACCCGTTCCCCGACCCTAAGGCGCAGGGAACAAACCCTCTCGTCCACCGGGAAAAACCCCAACGTACCGGCAGCAAGCCGAGGGGATATTAGGATACCCAGCCCGCCGCCTCTCACCAGGGGCAACTCCAGACTGAGACAGAGTCCAGCCCCTCTCCAGGAGACTGGTTCCAGAGCCCAAGCCATGTGTAGAGGTGAGCCCGACTATATCTAGCCGGTACCTCTCAACCTCACGCACTAACTCAGGCTCCTTCCCCACCAGAGAGGTGACATTCCATGTCCCTATTGCCAGTCTTGGCAGCCGGGGGTCAGTCCGCCAGGGCCTCCGCTCCTGGCCGCCACCCGGCACACAATGCACCCGACCCCTATGGCGCCTCCTGCGGGTGGTGGGCCTGCGGGAGGATGGGCCCATGTCTCCTCTTCGGGCTGTGCCCGGCCGGACCCCATGGACTAAGGCCCGGCCACCAGACGCTCGCCCTCGGGCACCCTCCCCGGGCCTGGCTCCAGGGCGGGGCCCCGGTAACCCTATCCCGGGCAGGGTAAACTGTTCCCTCGGTGTCCTTTTCATAAGGGTCTTATGAATCGCTCTTTGTCTGGTCCCTCACCCAGGGCCAATTTGCCATGGGAGACCCTACCAGGGGGCAAAAGCCCCCAGACAACATAGCCCCTGGGATCCCTGGGACACACAAACCCCTCCACCACGATAAGGTAGCGATTCAAGAGATTCAATATGATCAACCTATTAGAGATAGGTTGATCATATTTAAGATCGAAGAATTAATTAATGGCAGGACTTCTTTGAGCAGTTTTGTAGGAATGGGGTCTAAAAGACACGTTGATGGTTTGGAGGAAGTAATTATTGAAGTTAACTCAGAAAGATCAATTGGAGAAAAAGAGTCTAACTTAACATCAATGGTACTAAGAGTAGCTGTAGATAATATTACATCTGTGGGATGATTATTGGTAATTTTTTCTCTAATGAAAAAAATTTTATTTGTGAAGAAGTTCATGAAGTCATTACTAGTTAACGTTAAAGGGATGGTTGGCTCAAAAGAGCTCTGACTTTTTGTCAGCCTGGCTACAGAGCTGAAGAGAAACCTGGGGTTGTTCTTATTTTCTTCAATCAGTGATGAATAGTAAGATGTTCTGGCTTTGCGGAGGGCTTTCTTATAAAGCAGCAAACTATTTCTCCAGGCTAAATGATGATCCTCTAGATTTGTGACACGCCATTTCCTCTCCAGATTACGAGTCATCTGCTTTAGGGTACGTGTTTGAGAATTATACTACGGAGTCAAATACTTCTGATTAGAGACCTTAGTTTTCACTGGAGCTACAGTATCCAGAGTCGTACGTAGTGAGGAGGTGAAATTATTAACAAGATAATCGACCTCTGTTGGGTTAGCGTTCAGATAGCTGCTCTGCTCTGTGTTGGTACAGGGCATTGAAGATGATAACAGTGGGTGGATTATATTCTTAAACTTAGTTACAGCGCTTTCAGAAAGACATCTACTTTGATAAAGTCTACTCTCCACCGCTGTGTAATCAATTATTGTAAATGTAAATGTTATCAGGAAATGATCAGACAGGAGAGGGTTTTCAGGAAACACTGTTAAATGTTCAGTTTCTATGCCATATGTTAAAACAAGATCTAGAGTGTGATTAAAGTGGTGGGTGGGTTCTTTTACATTTTGAGAGAAGCCAATTGAGTCTAATAACAGATTAAATGCCATGTTGAGGCTGTCATTTTTAGCATCTACATGGATGTTAAAATCACCCACAATAATTATTTTATCTGAGCTCAGAACTAAATTAGATATAAAGTCTGAGAAATCAGACAGAAACTCTGTGTAAGGCCCAGGTGGACGATAGATGATAACAAGTAAGACTGGTTTCTGAGTTTCACAGCTGGGGTGGACAATGTTAAGCATCAGGCTTTCAAATGAATTAAAAGTCTGTCTGGGTCTTTCATTAATTAATAGGCTGGTGTGAAAAATTGCTGCCACACCGACCCCTCGGCCTGTGCTTCGAGGTTTCTGGTAGTTAGAATGACTCGGGGGTGTTGATTCATTTAAACTAACATAATCATCCTGCTGCAACCAGGTTTCTGTAAGGCAGAGTAAATCAATTTGTTGATCAATTATTAAGTCATGTACTAACAGAGACTTGGAGGAGAGAGACCTAATATTTAATAATCCACATTTCACTGTTTTACTCTTTGGTTCAGATGTGGATACTTTATTGTTCTTTCTTTGTAATTGTTTATGTTTAAGTTGTTTGTTGCTGATTTTTAGTTTGTTTTTTGTCTGTTTGGGAGCTGACACAGTCTCTATGGAGATGGGTTTTTGGGGGGGTAGCAGGAGGAGAGAAGCTGCAGAGAGGCGTGTAAGACTGCAACTCTGCTTCCTGGTCCCAACTCTGGATAGTCATATTTTGGGGGGTTTAATAAATTTGTCCATATTTCTAGAAATGAGAGCTGCTCCATCCAAAGTGGGATGGATGCCATCTCTCCTAACAAGACCAGGTTTCCTCCAGAAGGTTTGCCAATTATCTATGAAGCCCACATTGTTTCTGGGACACCACTCAGACTGTCACGATCTGAGGAGACAGACCATGCGGTGGTGTGTGTGATGGACCCAGGTGCGAACACAAGAGAGTAGACCGGAGTAAACTTAAACTGAAAGCGAGCCTTTATTATGGCTGATGACAGGTCTCACACAAAGCAGAAACACCGTGACTAAACTGAACTTAACTAAACTGGGAAACAGATATGATAAACTAAGAAGACTCAGAGGACCATGATGATGACTGTAAAGACTGGCCGTGAGGACATGGAGGGTGGGAACACAGACGACGTGACACAGACTGCATGAAACACAGAGACTAAATACACATGAGGGATGATCAGGGGAAGTGGCCACACATGGGAGCACAGCTGACACACATGAACCTAAAGACAGGACAGGAGAAGTGAAACTAAATACACTGACATTGAATACAGACTTTCAAAGTAAAACAGGAAACATGGAGATTAGACAGGACATGAACTAAACATAACCACGCAGACATGATGCATGACAGGTAGACGCACGAACCAGGGAGACTGAGTACAGGGAGATGACAGAAACAGCTAAGAAACAAAGGGCTAAACAGCACCCTAGAAATTAACTAGACGAACTAAGCTAAAGCATAAATGAATACAAAAGATACATAAAACTCAATACTGGGTCACACGACCCAGGACCATGACACAGACAGCCAACATTTTAAGGAGAACATGCGGCTAGTCCCACATTGTTTTGGCAAAGTTGCACACCGATTCAATATTGATTTTAGTGACCTCCGATTGGTGTAACCGGGTTGTCATTACTGCCGACGTGAATTATGATTTTACTGAATTTACGTTTACCCTTAGCCAGCAGTTTTAAATTTCCTTCAATGTCGCCTGCTCTGGCCCCTGGAAGACAATTGACTATGGTTGCCGGTGTCTCTAGCTTCACATGTCTGAGAACAGCATCACCAATTACCAGAGTTTGACCCCCGGCGGGTGTGTCGCCGAGTGGGAAAAACGGTTAGAGACATGAACGGGTTGGTAGTGTACCCGGGGCTTCTGTTTAGGACTATGCTTCCTCCTCATCGTCACCCAGCCGCCCTCTTTCCCCAGCTGCTTGGGGTCTGCCGGAGAACAGCTAGCGGGGCCTACACTATCTTCGGCTGCACCAGCTACAGGGGCCTGGCTAGCTATGGGTGAATGAAGGGTGCGAAGCCGAGTCTCCAATTCAGTAATCCTGGCCTCCATAGCTGCAAATATGCTACATTTGTTACAGATATCATTACTGCTAAAGGAGGCCGAGGAGTAACTAAACATCTGACACAATGAGCAGGAAAGTGCAGGAGGGACATGTGAAGAGGCCATGCTGCTAACGAGTCGGCTACGAGCTAAGCTAGTTAATAAAGACACAGTGAGTGAATATTGTGAAAATAAATTTGTGAGCAAATCAAAAGAGTGTGCTTCGGATGAAGCCCGTGAAGATTATACTATGAAATTCAGTTAGTAAGTAAGAAGAGTCTTTGTTCAGAAACGAGGTGTTCAGTGACCAGGTCAGACCCGAGGTAATGTGGAGGCCCAGGAATTTGATGTTGTCCACAAACTCCACCACCTCCCGTTGGATGAGGAGAAGTGAGTGCTCTGTCCTCCTGGACCTCCTGTAGTCTACTATGACTACAAGACTATGCAAGACTTGGTCTTGCTGGTGTTAAGCACCAGATTGTCGACTTGGAACGGCGAATCGAGGACCTTGAACAATAGACAAGAATGGATGACTTAGTCATAAGTGGATTGGAGACGCAACACCAAACCTATGCCAGAGTAACAGCTGGCGGAGGTAAAGACGGTGAAGATGCCCCGGTAGAGGAGCTGCAAACGCTTGAACAGCAAGTGATAAAATTCCTTGAAACGAAGAATGTAAGTATTCAGAGCCATCATATTGCAGCATGCCACACGCTCCCCAGAAAAGACAGTAAAACAAAAACTGAAACAGGGTAGGAAGCTAAAAGGGACCGGTTTGTATTTAAATGAACATTTAACAAAAAAGACTGCTGAAATTGCAAGACAGGCACGCAGCCTGAGAGAAAAAAATAAGATACAAGCGACATGGATGAGGAACTGCAAAGTAATGATAAGACTAAATGGCAATCCCGAAGAAGCGAAAGTTGTGATGATAAGAGAACTCAAAGACTTAGAGCAATACAAATAATCAGGAATCTGCTATGGAATCTATTGGAAAAGTGACGATTGGATAATGAACAATGGGTATGGAAAGTGTTTCTGGCCTTACGGCTCAAAAAACAATGGAAACAACAAAAACAAAAACACATAAATGACAAGTTTGGACACAGATTATAGGTTTCCATTCAGAGATATTGAAGAGGAAGAATTTGATTATGAAAAGGACTGTCAAGGTGGTTAATTTGCCACACTCTGAGAAAACGAACTTCAAAACGTTTAACTATGCAGAGCACAACATGAATGACCCTGAAAGTAACATTGACCCAGATACCCACTTCTACAATAACACCAATAATACTTGTGCGTACTATACAGATGACCAATTCAATATGAATATTAAAATGGCAAATGCATTGTCGGTCATACATTTCAATAGTAGAAGCCTGTATAAAATTTTTCTAAAATTACAGAATGTTTAAGTAAGTTAAAAAAGTTTAATATAATTGCAATATCAGAAACATTGCTCGATAATGAGAAAGTTAGTGAAATGGGGCTGGAAGGATACGAATTATTTACAATGAACAGGGTGAATAAAAAAGGAGGCGGTGTTGCTTTATATGTTGATAAAGTTTTGAAATGTAGTCTGATTGAATGTATGTAAAGCACCATAGATGACGTATTGGAATGTGTTACTATTGAAATCCATGTTGAAAAAGCTAGCAATATAATTATAAGTTGCATCTATTGTCATGGTCCTGCGACCATGACTCAGTGACTTTATGTTTATGTTCTTTATTGTTATTACTTTCATTATTATTCATGGCTGTTTTGGGATGGTTTGTGTTTGGGATTTTAGACACTGGGTTCTGGGTTTGTGCTCCCTCTGTTGGTCCCTGGTGTTAGTGTTCCCCTGTCTCGTCAGGTTAATCAGGTCCAGCTGTTTCCCCCACCTGTGTGTGATTTCCCAGTGTCTCTTTGTGTACTTATAGTGTGTGATTTCCTCTGCTCCTCGTTGCGTCGTCTGTGTTCATACCTGGTGTAATCCCCTGCGTGCTCTCCCTGCTGTTCTCCCTTCATGCTCAGGTTTGCTATTTCTTTGTGTAGTTTCTCCCAGTTAGTTCATCCTTAGTTCTGTTTTACCATCCCCACTTTATATTGGATATTATCAATAAATCACCCTCACACCTGAATAAGTGCTGCGTTTTGAGTCCTCCTTCCGCTCTCCACACGGCCGCTGCCCCGGACCGTGACATCTATAGGACACCAGGTTCATGCCTTGAGATATTCAATGAAAAACTTGCTGCTATGTTTAGCAACCTAAATGATAAAAAAGTGCAAATAATTTGTGGTGATTTTAATATAGATTTGCTAAACCCAAATGGACATCAGAAAACAACAGATTTCATCAATACAATGTATAGTAACTCCCTTTTCCCTGTAATTATTGTCATGAGCCTGTGCCTTCTCGGCTGACTCTGTATGGCTACAAGTGTTTTTGTTGTGCTGCATCTCCCTCTCTCCCCTTCCGCGCACTGCGCTCTACCGGGGCGGAGTCATGACGGCTCCAGTCCCTGGCTCGGACACCTGCAAACAATCATCTCACTCACTTCTTAAGGCAGCTGCTGAGAGTGCTTCCTCGCTGGATTATTGTGTAACACTCGTCAGTGTCATCACCTATCTGAGCCTTTTTCCGAGTTTCTGTCGTGCCACTACTTACCTGCCTTTCCTCTCTGTGCCAGATTTCTCGCCAGCCTGAGGACCGCCGTTCGGTGACCTAAAGACCGGAGCCCGAGCTACCTGAGCTTCAGTGGATTGTGTATATAGCCGTTCCCTTCCCGTGCCTGTGTTCCCCGGAGACCCTCTTCCTGTGCCCCCTCACTTGTATATACCCGCACCTGGTGTCTACGTGTAAATAAATTGTGAACCTTAGTGACGGTCTGCCTCTGAGTCCCTCCTGAGCCTGACAATTATAAAACCAAGTAGAATAACAACTGATACAGCTACACTGATAGATAATATATTCACAAATAAAATTGACCATGAAATAGTAGGTGGATTTCTTATAACTGATATAAGCGATTATCTTCCTGTTTTTGCAATTTTCCAAAATTATTTTGGGATTAAAACTGAACAAAAGAATCAAACATTTGATATGATACGACATAGAACAACAAGAGCCATTGCTGTCCTCCAGGTGGACTGAAAGGAATACAATTGGAATGAGGTTTTTGCAAATGAAGATTCAAATAGTGCATATGATGCATTCCTATCAACTGTAATTTCACTATATGAAAAACATTGTCCTTTAATGAAGATCACTAGAAAGCACCACAGATCAAATAAGCCATGGATCACAAAGGGGATAGAAGATGCATGTAAAAAGAAAAATAATCTATATAGAGGACAAAAGATGCTGAAATAAAGTACAAGTTATATAAAAATAGATTAGTAAATATTATAAGAACAAGTAAGAAAGAATATTACCACAAATTATTGGAGCAAAGTAGAAGTAACACACAAGAAACATGGAGGATATTAAACAGTATAATCAAAAAGGGCTCAAAAAATAAGAATTATCCAGATTATTTTAAAAAAGATAAAGATATTGTGCTTGATAAAACTGAAGACATAGCAAATGAATTTAACGATTTCTTTGTAAATGTTGGCTTTAATTTAGCAAAAGAAATTCCAGAGTCAAGAAATAATAACGACCTAAATAAACATATTACTCAGAATGTGTCCTCCATGTTTATTGGTGCTGTAACTCATAGAGAAATAATTAACATTGTGAAGACATTTAAAAATAAAAAGTCCACTGACTGTTTTGGTATTGACATGATATTAGTTAAAAGTATTATAGAATATATAGTGCAACCTTTCGCATACATTTGTAATCTGTCCTTTCAAACTGGTGTGTTTCCCTCACAAATGAAAATAGCAAAAGTTATTCCAATCCATAAAAACGGAGAGATGTCAGTTTACCAATTACAGGCCAATATCACTACTCCCACAGTTCTCAAAAATTTTAGAGAAGTTATTTGTTAATAGACTTGATAAATATATTGAGAAGCATAACCTCCTAAGTGATAAACAACATGGCTTTAGAGCAGGGCTGCCCAATCCCAGTCCTCGAGAGCTACTATCCTGCAGCTTTTAGATGCATCCCTACTCCAACACAGCTGAATCAAATGGTTTGATTACCTCTTCAGCATGCCATCATGTTTGGCAAAGGCCTGATAACAAGCCATTCATTTGATTCGGGTGTGTGGGAACAAGGATGCACCTAAAAGCTGCAGGACGGTAGCTCTCGAGGACCGGGATTGGGCACCCCTGCTTTAGAGCATGCCTATTCAACTACGAAGTTAGTTGGGCCAGATTTTCAAACCGAGGAATTTATCTGGGCCAGATTTTTATTTTTTTTTTGAAGCCAGTAAGCAGCAGATCATGATCAGTTTCAAACCCACACAACTGTACTGAAAAACAAGTATTTTTTTTATTCCTTTTCCCCTATAAATCTGGTGGTGACCTCTCACAAATGCACACCAAAAGGTCCATTTAAAAAAAAAAGGGAGCTATAACTAAACTATTTTTTGCACGTTTGAAATACTAATAATAATAACAAAAAACATTTTGATAATTCCCTTTCAAATTAAAATATATATTTCGCTGACCACTCACTTTTCCTGCCATGGATGGAGCCCCATCGGTCACAAGTATACAGACACGCTTCATATCCAGACCATTTTCCTCAAAAAGAGCTTAAATCTTCTCAAACATCATTTCGCCAGCTGTGTGTCCCTCTAACGGTAGCAAGCCGAGCAATTTCCCATCCAAAAAACAGACATATACGCACAACTGTGCATTATCAGTTCTGTCTGTGATCTCCTGCTATAGACATTACATCAGTTTTCTTCAGGTCATCTAACAGCATTTCAAACTCGTCTGACGCCTTCAATTCTACGAATATTTGAACTGTCCTACAGGGGTACGTTTTTAATAGCAGATGTCACACTTACTTTAATTTATTCATCACTTTTCACTGCATCCACCACGGCCAGCATGCAGTATTTCACCGTTTCAGAATCTGTGAAAGGCCTTTTCTTCTTCGCCAAGAAGCAAACACGAAGGGAAGATGCTGCAGCTCTCTCTTGGGCTGTACAGGACCCTCACCATGGTAGCACAACTCCGGTTGTAAGATTATTAAACTCGGTAAAATGAATAAGTATTTGTCAGTCCAGGCAGGGTTAAACCGACAGTTTTCATTGTCAATTTTGCGCCGTTGGAGTGAGAAAGACATGCTGTTGTCGCATCTTATATTACGATGATTGTTTAATATGTTTACATCACGGTGCATTGTGGGTTAAATATTGCTAGGCTACTAGGAGTGTTGCATTCACAGTCTACACTACGCTGTAGGAATTTTTAATTTTTTTAAAATTAATTAATGAATTAATTTTTTGCGTTTTCTCTGTGTTTCTGCCAGGACCACAGGCAGGGCCACTCGCAGGTTGCTTCTGGGCTGCATTTGGCCCGCGGGCCGCCATTTGAATAGGCTTGCTTTAGAGTGAAAAGGTCCACTTCGATGGCAGTGATGGAACTTGTTGAAGGGATATCTAATGCTATAGATAATAAGGAATATACTGTTGGTGTTTTTATAGACTTAAAAAAGGTGTTTGATACAATTGATCATTCTATATTAATGAATAAACTAGAGAGATATGGCATAAGAGGGTTAGCATACAAGTGGATGAAAAGTTACCTGGATGAAAGATATCAATATGTCGAATTCAATAATGTAAAATCTAAGCAGTTGAAGGTAACTTGTGGTGTTCCTCAGGGCTCTGTGCTGGGCCCTAAATTATTCAAATTATATATAAATGACATATGTAGTGTTTCCAAACTGTTAAAATGTGTATTGTTTGCTGATGATACCACTCTGTATTGCTCAGGTAAAAACCTAGAACAGCTTCTGACTACAGCGGAAAAGGAGTTAAATATATTAAAAAACTGGTTTGATGTAAATAAGTTATCATTAAATATAAAGAAAACAAAATTGATTATTTTTGGCACTAGACAAATGAAAAATGTATCTAAAATAAGGGTTAATGGAATTGAAATTGAAAGAGTGTACGAGAATAAATTTCTTGGAGTGATAATTGATGATAAGCTGAGTTGGAAGTCTCATATAAACCATGTGAAAACAAAAATGTCAAAAACCATCGCTATTCTCTATAAAACAAAGCATGTCCTGAACAAAAACTCATTATACACACTTTATTGTACTCTGTTGCTTCCATATATGACTTACTGTCTGGAGATATGGGGTAATGCATATAAAACGAACACTCTTCCTATTTTCAAGTTACAAAAAAGAGCTATAAGAATTATAAACCAATCAAACTATATAGAACCAACTAACATTTTGTTTATTAATCTGAATACCCTGAAATTTTATGATTTAGTTGAATATAAAATGGCACAGATAATGTATAAAGCACAAAATAACTTGCTTTGCTGCAGTACTCAGAAGCTGTTTAAAGTCAGAGAGAGTCAATATGACTTAAGGAGAACAGATTTCTTTAAGAAAAACAAGATGAGGACAAATATAAAGCAGCGATGTGTTTCTGTTAGAGGAGGTAACCTGTGGAATAGTTATGACAGTGATTTAACAAGGTGTAGTTCATTTTCCTTGTTTAAAAATATGTTTAAAAATAGAGTATTAGAAAAATATATAAATCACGAATGAAAAGAGCAAAAATAATAATACTGAAACTCTTGACTGGTCTGCTTTGATGTAGTTACTTATCTAAGGTGGAAAGTTTTTTTGTTTGTTTTTTTGTTTTTGCTTTGCTTTGTTTTATTCTTTGCTTCGAGCCCTGTGTACAGGAGCTGCATGCAAAAAGATCTTTCGTTAAAAGGGTTGGCGTAATAAGAAAATGATTCAGCCAAGACCTTTTGATTAGCCTTGTCTCATGCTTTCTTGCTTTGTGGTACATCTTTATTCTGTATTCACTGAGATATTTGAATGCTAATCAATCAAATCAAATCAGATTGTTCAATAAACAGCACTGGGATCTCCTCTCTGTACATGGTTTGTCATGAGACACTACTGTGGTGTCGCTTGCAAACTTGAGAACCGTGTTTGAGGAGTGGATAGCTGTGCTGTTGGTAAGAGTGAAAAGAGGCGAACTGAGCACACAGCCCTGTCCCTGTGTGGGACCGGATTGGATGATATTCTGGCCCCTAGTCTCACCACCTGAGGTCTCATTTAAAGAAGCACAACTTTAACTTTCTGCATGATTATTGGGGAAACTAACCCTACATGGAGTTTGTTCAAATTATTTAACCCTGACTAAATTTTAGCTGAATTAACTCATAGGGTCAGGGTTATTTCTTCAATCCATTATAAGGGTGGGGTAAAGGTTTCTGAGAGGTAAAAGCTCAGCTTCAGACACTCTAAACTCTCAGACAGCCAGAAACATGACAGGTGGACTCATCAAAAGCCGTGGGCGCTGCCCCTCTGCAGGCTTCCTGAAACTGTCCATTCAGAAAAAGGTAGGCATGAAGTGAGTAGCTTCACTGAGGTTCAAGATCACCTAAAGAAGCATTATTTTGAAAAGTGACTCAAATCTGCTCTGATACAAAGCCTGAGAGCATTTCTGCTGATGTGGACCAACTGAGCTGTAGCAGTCTGAGTGAAATAAGACCGGTTTCCAGATGAGGCAGGAGCTAAAGCAGAGCCAAAGCAGGTTTAGTAGGCTACAGGTTAATATGAGAAGACTCACGATGTTCACTTCCTGCAGAAATGAAAGAAATTCTGAGTCATTTTTTACTCTGTAAAACTTTTATTTCTTTTTTAAAATGAATCATTTCTGTTTAGAACAAACATGAAAGTCATGAAGCAATGCTACATTTTCCTAACAGCAGGTTTGCTAGTGGTGCTGAAACACGTGAGCATCCATAGAAACATGCACCTAAACAGGAGGCCCTGTCTTCATCATAAATTCAAAAAGCTGCTACAGATTTTTACTTCTATTGCATCTCTTTGCAAAGTTTCACATTTCATAAACACTTCTGCTCTTTACATCTCACATATATATTTGTATACTTTTACACATAAAAGCTACTCTCTCTTTGCGATAAAACTAAAATAATAGAAATAAAAAGACAGTAAGACACGAAAGTGTCTGAAATGGTCAGATGCATTCATCAAGTCGAACATTTTTCTCTTCAAATCTTCTCTGAGGTTTGAACATCTGCTGTACTGACACAGGAGGAGGAGGAGGAGGTCTGTTCCAGAGATCAGACAGATACAGATTAAAATCTCATTAGGAACATCTGTCCCTCACCTGACCACCACCATCACTGCCAGACACCAGCAAACACTCTGGTTTACTGGTTACACCTGAATGCAACCCGCTGCAGACCAATGCTAACTCTCAAAGTTTGGAATCGCTCACAAACGTCCTCATGTTTAACTTAAACAGATCAGAAAGGTCAATTTTTTCTGAATGAAAGGAAAGGTATATGTTCATTTAACACCACGCTGCAACCTGTACATACTACCTGAACCACTTTAGGGCCAATTTCCTCCTTCAACATCTCAACGAACAACCAAGACTGAGTGGTTGAGCAATAAAGGACTCTTTAGATGAGCTGGTGTTGGCCAGCTGGAGCTGGCGAATATCTGAACCGACCGCGTTTACATCCAGTCTGAAAAATAATTCCGACATGAAACACGCATTAATGTCAGAGGTGTAAAATCACTGTCGGCTCAAGCACTTCCTGAAGGTCTCCTGGACCTCCACAGTCCTCCGTGTTAAATCTTCTAGGAAGAGGAAGTTTGTGTTCTGATCTGATCTTTGTATAAATGAGAACAAAATGAAACCACATTTTCTTGATCCAGAGAAGGGTGGACTCCCGTCCCTCACTCTGAAGACGCTTGCCGAGCTGTTCCTGTCGGTGTTTGCGATGAAGAGAAGCAAGGCGAGAGGCCATCACAGCCTGATGTGTGAAGTCTACAACATCTCTCGGCGTTGAGTTTTACCGCGAACCGTTTTCACCAGGGAGACACCATGATGAGAAAGGTCTCGTGATCACCTCGTGGTACTGCATGTGGACGATCCTTTAAGTTCGGTTCTTTCAGGTAAAAGTCTTTCTGTACGTCTCCTTTCACCCTGCAGATCATCTCTTTAACCAAAGTCCGAGTTTTAAAGGAAAACGTGACATCCTGTGAGAGATCCTCGAGTGCGAATAAAAGTTCACATCTGAGTGTTCGGACCATGAACTCGGTTAATGTGGCGGTCGGGTTTACGCCAGGTTTCTGTGCAATTTCATCGGATTTGTTTCATTAGTTGTGTCAGTGTTACCTATTGATTACTTTCCAACTACAGATTACAGTTTGATTGTTTTAGTACCAAACCCCCGGCAGACAACAGGTTTCTGATCTTTACAAGTTCACAGAGTAAAATCATGTTTCTGATTTCTGACAGGAAGTGACCTCACAGTGAAGCTGGGACTCTGATTAGCTGATTTAATTTAGTGGCCTGATTGGTCAACAGCTGCTAATATTTTAGCAATGTTTTACCATGTAGACTTTTGTTATTTCAAGAAATATAATACAACTTAAAAAAATCATTATTTATTTTTGATCTTTTGCCCTTTTTTGGAGAGAGAAAATCAGAAATGTTCACATTTATGTCTTGAGAAACAACAGCGTAGACTTTAGCTCTACACTGACCGTCAGCAAAAACACCTGGTTGGCGTGTTTTAATCACATAGTGATCCCAGAATACTTGATAAACCTGTCAGTAACCACCAGGGCTTTGGTCACATCACCAATCATCTCTGAGGTCAAAGTTCAGCATTAAATCCGTCATGAGCAAAGTCATTGATGTTTCAGACGTAGATCTGCACAGACGTAAGTTTTGTTAGCAAACGTCATAGCAAGAACTTTAATTGAAAGCTTCCTGTTTACTGTCTCCTCTAGAGTCACACCTAACTTAGCTATAGGACTGTTAGCTCTGTCATCTATCCACGCTGTAAC